>NC_029786.2:83040760-83053396 GCF_000816755.2 Arachis ipaensis | reverse complement strand
GATATGATTGACAAAAGTTGGATTGATAAATCAATTATATCAGATGAGTACAGATGTGGTGTTGTTGGATTCTTAGATTTTGTCTTTGAAAAGGTTGTCATTAATGGAAAAATTACATGTCCATGCATTAAATGTAATTTTAAGAATATGAGAATTAGAGTTGAAGTGTTAGCACATTTACTCCAAAAAGGATTTTTAAAAAAATACACTTTTTGGTACATGCATGGAGAAAACGTAGTCCAACCTGAAGAAGCATCATCAAGATGTGAAAACAGAGAACCAGATGAAAGACCTCCGTACAAGACATGTTAACTGATATTTTCGGTTTAGCTAACAACAACTTTGATGGTGAAGATGATGAGCCCGTTGAAGAGAAGACGACTCTTTTTCAAGTCATACAGAAGACGATAATAAAGTGGAATTTGAACGAATTAGAGAGTTGCTAAGGGATGGAAATCGCAAATTATACCTCGAGTGCGCTAAGTACTGCATGTTGTCATTTATTGTTGAGCTATATCATATCAAGGTGCTATGCGGTGCTAATGACACGACATTCTCGATGATACTTGACTTTCTCAAGAGAACCTTTCCACATGCTAATCTACCTATTTCATTTTATGAAGCAAAAAAGATGATTAAGCTATTAGGCTTGAGACATGAGAAAATTCATGCATGCCCAAATAATTGTATAGTTTGCAAATGCTTGTCGATATAAATGCATAGTTTGCAATGCTTGTCGATATAAAATAGAGAAGAACATCAGCAGAAATCCGGGAGTTGTGGTCACAGGTGAAGATATGAATAGGCTAATACTTGCAAAGGTATTGAGATACTTTCCTCCCTAAGGTTATACATGTCCTCCAAAACACCAGGACTATTGTGTTGGCATTCAGAGTTTCCTAACTCAGATGGAAAGTTAAAGCATCCAAAGGATAGGAAGGCATGGAAGGAGTTTGATAAATTATATCTGGAGTTTGCTAAAGATCCTCGTAACATAAGACTTGCTTTGGAAATTGACCGTTTCAATCCATTTGGGACTCTCAATTCCAATATTAGCATATGGCCGATGATGCTGTATGTGTACAACTATCCTCCATGGTGTTGTATGAAGCAAACCTCCCTTATTATGTCTATGATAATTCCTGGTCCGAAGATTCCTGGTAACAATATTGACGTTTTTCTACAGCCGCTTATTAGTGAGTTAAAAGAACTATGGAAAGGTGTTGACGTATATGATTCTGTTGATGGTAAATTGTTTTGCATGCATGCTATATTATTTTGGACTATAAGTGATTTTTCAGGTCTTGACAACCTGTCTAGATGGAATATACATACTAGTCTTTCATGCCTTTTGTGTACATTTGATACAGTATCCAGAAGGTTAAAGCATGGCATGAAATATTGCTTCATGGGACATCGTCGGTGGTTACCCATAACCACGAGTATATACATAATATGCATTCATTTGATGGCACTATAGAACTAAGAGGCCCTCCGCCAACACTATCAGGCAGTGCTATTTTGTCTCAAATTCAGAGCAGTCGCAAAAGATCACAAGATGCTCTCAATGTTGGCAACAACCCTTCACAGTGGAAAAAGATGAGTATTTTCTGGAATTTACCATACTGGAAGCATAATCTCATTCGTCATTGTCTTGGCATGATGCAGATAAAGAAAAATGTTTGTGACAATATTTTATTTACTGTATTTGATGACAAACAAAAGACTAAGGACAACTTGGCAGTCCATAAGGACTTGCAGTTGATGGGAATCCGAGAATAGCTCCATCTGTACACTAATTCTTCCAAGTACTCGCCTTCCTATTTCAGAATGGCAAATGTTGACAAGGATATAGTTCTCAGTGTTCTTAAAAGTGTTTCTTTTCCAGATGGTTATTCTTCAAATATTTCTAGATGCATTGATCAGAAGAAAAGGAAGGTCTTTGGCCTAAAGAGCCATGATTCACATATTCTCATGGAGCACATTTTGCCGATCGCTCTTAGAAGATTCCTACCTAGAGAGGTGACATCTGTGCTAATTGAGTTGTGTAACAATTTTAGAGAAGTGTCTGGCAAATCCCTATCCATTGATAACTTAGAAAAACTTCGACATCAAATCGCTTTGACACTCTACCACATGGAAATGATATTCCCTCCTTCATTTTTCACCGTGATGGTTCATCTGGTTATTCATCTCATAGAAGAAGCAATGATTGCTGGTCCAGTGCAGTACATATAGATGTATCGTGTTGAAAGGAAGACTGTTATGTTTATATTTTGTAGTTCATCTTATCGAAAATCTTGATTGAGTCTATTTATAGTGTTTAGCCTTTGTTAATTAATGTTATCTTCTTGCAAACAGGACTTTAGGGCATTTGAAATCGTATGTTCGTAATAAGGCTGCACCTGAAGGATGAATAGATGAAGGTTACCTGATGGAGGAATGTCTAACTTTCTATTCTAGGTATTTAGAGGAAGATGATATTGAGACAAGGTTTAACGGACCAAATCACAATGATAATCAAAATGACAACACTCCAAGTAGCTGTTTTAACATTCTTGCTATGATTTTTCCAGCAAGAGGAAGTCCTTATGGGTTGCAAAAGATCAGTTCATTGACACCATTTGGGAAAACACAGGCTCATCGCTATGTGCTGACAAATTGTTCATTGATACACACGAGTGCTCTTGAATTAAATGAGCCATTTATTCTTGCAATGGATGCAAAAATGGTTTACTATGTTAACGATCCAGTTGACGAATGTTGGTGTCTTGTTTGTCACATGAAACCCAGAGATTTATATGATATGAGAGATTTGAATGAGAAGGATCCATATGAGTATTTGGTGGAGGACATACTATTTTGTGAGCAGCAAATAGAGAATCTCGAAGAATTTTCATTAGTGCGTGACGACATTAACAAACCAGAATAAGATGAAATGCATGTTGCTGAAGACAATCATAATATTTATGAGGATGAAATTGGCATTGATGACTTGCAGGATTTTATTTAGTGGTATATACTTTTTTATGTATTTTTTAATTGAACATACCAAAAATAATTTATGACAAACATTAATAAATGGAGTCCTAACTTTTAAAATTCACAATCTTAGTTTTATTCCTACATTTTATTATTCTATTTCTTTATTATCATTTTATTAATTTAATAGAAAATACATCAAAATTAACTTCATGGAAGTTCATTTTCTAACTATTTACAAATTTTTTTTTTTCAATTCAAAGGCAGAAAATTCTTAAGTTTTAAGTCTATCTACTTTAATTTTTATTGATGCAATTTTTTTTTAAATCCAACAAGCCAAAATTCCAAATTCTAATTAGTATGTGAAGTTTTTTAAATATAGTTTAAAGTTATAAATTTTATAATTCAATATTTTTTATTAAAAGTTAAATTTTATTCTAAATTAAAAAATATAGTTACTTCATTAAACAAAATTCAAATTAACATCTATAATAAGATAAATGAAATTTTTAAAGGCAAACTTAAAAGTAACTTTTATTTAGCATCATAGCCCACTCACCCAGTTTTAATAATAACTCTCTCACACTATTCTTTTTCCTCGAATCTCCTATTTGTTAGCTCTTGCAATTGATTCAAGTCCATTAACATGAAGCCAACCCCTTTTGCTAATAACATTCTCTTCAATTTCTCCAAATCTCTAATTTCTTAGCTCCTGCACTCAGATCAAGTCAGCTAACCTTCAAAGCAAATTCGTTTCACTAAATCTGTTCCTGTTTAGGTTCTAGGAACGGCTACACCGGACGTTTTGTGGAAGAGCAGGGGATCACGATTTGCAGTTGAGTGCCATCAGTAAATTTACCGTCGAGTTGCCAAAGAAGGAAGCAAAAGCGGCAGAATCCGATTCTTTTACAAAACCCAAATCACGAAGAAGACTTGAAGGAACCCTAAGATGCTCCATTGCACCTCCCTCACCGTCATTCTCTCTGGAGGTAGTGCTCTGAATCTTGTCTCTCTAAAACACTATAAGCTGAGTCTCCTAGTCGATTTAAGTTTTCTCTTATGTCTTGTTGGTGGAGATGATTGAGTTGTCTGAGGCATGACCAAAAATGGTGAATTTTAGCAACTCTTTTGAAAGTATGCTTAAAAATATGATAAGTGAATGATATAGAAGTCTTCCTTTTTTCCAAAAATCCAATTCATCCAAATAGAAATTATCTCATCCGAACTTTATATTTTCTTCAATTCAAGTAATTCTCTTCGATTTCATACAAAAGCTAATCACATAGTAAGAGTGAAAAAGTGCTTATTAGATTAAAATAAAAAAAAAAAGAATCAGGACATGTATGGTGCTCTTCAAGGAGGCAAAGGTATGGTTGGATCATCATGACTATTTCTATGTATTAAGCTGGGTAGTCTTCTATATATGTAATGAGATCATTATTAATTAACTTTGCATGACAAAAATTTGGATACTAAGTCTCTGATTTTCAATACCTGTTTACTAGCTTTTAGGCCCTTTGTTTAAAATCCATGATCATGACTGAGTTATTAGTTAGTATAGGACTTTCATCGGCAATGAGAATACACATTAAGTAGAAAATTATATGATTTTTTACTCTCGATGTTTATGTTTGGTTTTAAGACTTAAGAGATTATATAAGATTGGAGAAACATCATCCAATCAGACCAAATATATATTTACCAGTTTCTATGCAGGAAATAATTGATTTAGTATGGTTGGACATGAGTAATTTCTTTTAATTATAAATGATGAAACTTCTGAAATATTCTGAATCTAATTTTAAATTTGACTTGTTAAATATGCTCTATGAATGACTTAATGAATATGCTGTATTAGTATTATGCTCAATAATATTTAATTTAGTTAAATGTAGAGACATGTATGAAGCTAGTTTTATGTTGTTTGACTTCTTATGTTTCAATTATATGAACTATTTTATCTCACTATTTTATTTGACTTCTTTTTTTTTCTAAATATTTTTTATGTTGTCTATGACTTTGTGTTGCAGGAATTTAGTTTACTATGAAGAGTAAACATAATATTTCCGGGCAATCAATCCTTGAAGAGCTACGAAACAAAGTGAAGACAAAAATTTGAGTTCGGAAGATGGTTTGGAGCAAATAAGTCTCAATGATGATGGGGATAAATCAAAGTGGTATTGATCTACCAGAACCTACTGCACCTATGAATAAAAAGGATGAAAATGAGCCACTGCTTGTGAAGGTCAAAGATAGGATTATTCAAACTCTAACTTGTCTTTTCAAGCAACTTGGAAATAGTATTGGTATCAAATTTTGTTGTCCAAATACTCTTATAAAATAAAATACATGTTACTATTGTATCTTTTTTAATCTCTTTTTAAGCAAATTAAGAGGCTCTGTCACCTTAGAACCTAGAACTGATTTCAGCTGAAATGGTTACCATTTTAAGGCATGGCCTTGGTTAGGTATATTTTGCTATTTATGTCTTGCTCGTTATATTATACAGCATTGTCTTTTCACCTACAATGTTAGATTGTTCTTTTCCGTTTTCATTTTCATTTATTGGTTTAGTTTTACCCAAATAACATTATGTGACTAAATATAGTTACTTTATTTTTTCAATCCACCGTCCTATAATCATTGCTCCTTTAATTTGCTTCAATTAATTCACCATAAGAACTGAGTATTTTAGTTTTTTTTTATTAAGTTGCCCCTCTGCCAAATCAAATCCGTTTATTTAGCCAATTTATGTGTTCTTCTAGTAAATTCCTTTTAATTTCACCAATCTCTATTGCGTTTATAGACAAAGTCCAATGGTGGTTGATTTTATTTTCTAGAAGTTATACTTGTGTTGGTTAATTTTTTTTCATTCTTTTTTTAATTTGTGTGCTTTAGTTTTTGTTCCCTTTAGTTTTGGTTCCTTCTCTATTTGCTCTGCACCTAGCCTATTTGTGTTTTTTCTGTCTTCTCTTGGATATGTGTAATTATATATATTTTAAAATGATTGGATACTGTGATATAGTGTTTTCACTTGTAGTCTTTATACATTTTATACATGATCAAGAACAATTCATATGTAGGATAAAAATGTAACTGATTGTGGTCGGCATTTGGCCTTAAATTGGTTCTTGTTGTTATACACTTTGTTTTAATAATATTATTTTTATCTTGATTAATCATGCATGAACAGACTAGCAATATATATGCTTACTTTGTTGTTAACCTCTTTTAGTGTAATGAAATCTTGAACTATACAATCTAATTTTCCGTTTCATTAAAGCCGCACTTGTTTAATTAGTAAGTTCAAGATTTTAGAAACAATTTCGAACCAACCGACCGTGTTTTTATTGTCCAATACTATGTTTAGTTTGGTACCGATATGTGTATGCAATTTAGATTAATTAGTGATATATATGTGTGCAACTAATTTGATAGATATAAGTTTGTCATCTATGCCGTTTTGGTTTTTTTTTTTATTTTGGTTTAGTTTGACTTGACGTTCTTCCATGAATTCAGACATCTCTACTAGAGAAATCATCACTCGCAAGATGACAACAATTCAAGTTTGGCCCTTGAAAAAAAGTGAAAAATTCATGATGGAATTGGATGCAGATGGACAAGGTCAAGATAACGGTTCGAACCTGTTTGTGAAATTTTTTGGTCAAGTAGCTCGTCGAATTAAATTTTCTCCCATATCAATCAAAAGATGGGATAAGATGCCAGAAATAACACAAAAAGACGGTGGAAATTTATTGAAGTAAGTTTATTTCACTTTGATGTGCATTTTTATTGATTTGTTGTCATTTAATAATTGATTTCATTTATGAATTATTTCAAGAAAAAATTTAAGTTTGATTATGCTGCTGGTGTCAAATGGGCTTTCACTACAAGAAAAAAGCTTATTTTTCGACGCAAAAAATTGACGGCTATCTCTCTCGTCGATATTTTTCGACGGCTTGCTGTCGATATTTAAAAAAAGAAGATAATTAAAAAT
This sequence comes from Arachis ipaensis, assembly GCF_000816755.2. NCBI lineage: Eukaryota > Viridiplantae > Streptophyta > Magnoliopsida > Fabales > Fabaceae > Arachis > Arachis ipaensis. The sequence goes on along the minus strand of NC_029786.2, from coordinate 83,046,417 downwards.
AAAATAATAAAATCGACAGTCTGGTCGTCGATTTTTTTATGCTGCATTAAACATTTTTTAACTATCGTCATATCATTGACGAAGCAGTAACAGAAAATACTTTTATTTTAAAATCGACGACCATGATGTCTATTTTTATATTTAAAATATCAACGACACTTCCGTTGATAAATTTGAACGGTCTAACTTCCTTTTTAAAATCAAATAAATGGTGTGAATTTAATGCATAAAATAAACGCAAAGCACGTTACTTTTTTTTTTAAATTAAAATCGACAAAAGCGGCGTCGATTTTTATTGCTAAAAAGCCCAACCCCGCGCCTACTTCCCGCCTCCAACTTCTGAACACAATTTTACCCCCAAATTCCTCATCAACCCTCATTTTACCGCAAATTCCTCACCAACCCTCATCTCCGCTGCCGGTGTCACAGTTGCGCTGCCGTCACTCCGTTTGCTCGCGCCGCCGTCGCGCTGTGTTGTTGCCGTGCTGTTGTCGCTCCTCTTGCTCGCGCCGCCCGTCGCTCCGCTGCTGCCGCGCTATCATCGCTCCTTCTCTCTGTTGCCGCCGTCGCTCCTCCTACTTTGGTCCTTCTCTGTTCTCTCTCAATTGATGGATGCATTGCTGGAATTTCAGCAATGGCCGTTACTGTTCATCTCCCTTCTGATTTTTCCCTCTACTTTTCTTTCTCTCAAATACCAAAAGGTTACTTCTTACTTTGCTCTAATCATAGCTCTCTTTTATTCTTTCTTTTTTTCAGTTTCAAATTTTTTTTTCTTCTTTTATGTTTCCGACTTCAACACCGGTTCCTGAGTTGAGAGCTCAATTCAATTCAATTCACCACCGAAGTCATGTACGAGATTCCTATTTGATTGTTTAGCAAATTTATTATTTTTGCATCGTTTTCGCTTCAGTTTCGTGACGTTACTTATTTTTCAGTTGAATTCGTTTGATTCTTATCACTTTTCAATTTTGGATGGTGTGATTTTGATATGATTTCCCTGAACATATAGCTGAGATTTCTGGTTTGGTTTTGTTTTGTTTTGTTTTTTTGGAAAACTAATTTAGTTTAAATGTTTAATTGAATAGGAAATGGAAACAGTTTTTTGTCGTTTTCGGTGATGATTTTGTGATTTCATTTCAACGGTTGTGGCTTGTGGGAAGTTATTGGTTGAGTTGAGAAAGCATGGGAAATGGAAATAAGCAGGGGAGGAGGAAGAAGAGGAGGAGTTTGAAGAACATGATGCAGTGCCTGTGCTCAGGGGAGCAGTTGAGATGAGAAGGAGGCATGGATGAGATGGCAGTTCAAAGGAGGTTGGATGCAGGAAATATCAAAGAAGCTGAATCGTCGTTGCGTGAGGCTGGCTGCTTGAATTATGAGGTTGGATACTGCACTAAATGATTAATTAGACTTTGTGATACGACTTGCTCTGTATTATTTACTCTAGAAGGATTGCATAATCATGTGTATTTTGCTTGCATGTATCCAAGTATTCATCATCTCATGCTTATTTTATTTTCTTCACAGGTATTTTCTATAGTAATGGTTCATCATTGGATGCAATAGCAGATACTGACTGATGTAGTTAGTGGTACTTAGTGGGAAAATTTTTCCAGTTTCTTTCTTGTTCTAACTAGTTCTGAAACCAAGACTAGTTGAGTGAAATCGTCTACTACTACAAGTGTAGAACTAGCTTGCTTGCTTGTTTGTTTTTGGTTGCCAGAATCACTTTGACCAAGAAAGAATCATTGAATGGCACCAAACAAGAGAGGATCATCAAGCTATGAGGGTAATGATGAGAGAGACCTTCAGCTCCCTCTTTGTAAACGAAAAGTAGCACTACCAGACACCCGGTACCTCTCTTCTCTTGATTCCACCAATGACATGGCGTTGATCTTGGAACCTGTAATTCGGAAAGTGGTGAGTATTTAATCTATTATCTGTTTATAGCTGAAGTGAGTTGGTTGTTTGTTTGTTTATTTCCATATTGAGAAACTAAACCTTAAGTTTTTGGAAGGAAAAAAAAGTGTTATTGATTGTTCTGTTTTCTCTTAAACCAGTTACAGGAGATGATGCCACCTATACTAGAACAGGTGATGCCACGTATGCTGGAACAGGTGATTCCACCTATACTGCAGCGTTACCTACCTTCCCCCATGGTATGTTTCCATTTTAACTATGTTTGTGTACATATATCTCGTTTGTATAGAGAACCATGTATTTAATTAGAAATATTCTTTTTGTGATTCAAACTTAGTGATGGATTATCGGTCAGGGGGCAGATTAGTCTAGCAGCTGGTAGAGGCAGATCATTGCAGTTATGTCTGATGAAAAGGGTTGCCTGCAACCATTTTCACACAGATCAACATCACAGCAGAGGACAGTTCCCCGCTCCAGGTTGCAGTGTGTGATGCCACAATTCAGAACACCAAGGTAACAAAGGGAGATGGTCCCTCCTTGAAGGTGCAGCTGTGTGTCCTGAAGGCTGATTTTGAAAGTGAGGATTGGACTGCTGAGGAATTTAATAGCAACATAGAAAGTCCAAGAGAAGGAAAAGGACCATTACTCAAAGGAGACACGGTTATTACCATGGTGAAGCACTTCATGCTGCCCAAAAACGCGAGCCTAAGGGACGCTTCCGCCGCGGAGCTCCCCAAACAGAGGCCGAGCAACTCTCGCAAGCACAAACCCTCAAAAGAGAATGACCCTCCCTCAGATCCCAATATTTTCGCTGTCGCCGCTTCCGATTCAAAGCCTTCGCCGGCCAAATTGAAGAGCCCCCTGCCTCCAAGACCTCCTTCTTCCAATCAACTGAAGAGGAAGCTCAGCGCCGATGCTTTTGCTGACAACTCGGTCCCCACCGGATCCTCCGATTCCGGTGTTAGGGTACTTCACTGTCTCCTCTGCTTGATATAGTAACAGTCAATACTGCAATTTTGATGAACTGATTAATTTATAAATTTATTTTTGGTGTCACTAGGTTGTTGTGAGGATGAGGCCACTGTGCAAGGACAAGGATGAATAGGATCCTATAGTTCAGAAGATCTCTGATGATTCGGTGTCGATGAATGGCTAGACTTTCACCTTCGATTCGGTTGCAGATATGGAAGCTACGCAAGCATGGTTTAACTTTCTATTTGACCCAAAATTTGATTATCTGTAGTGTTTTTATCTTCTTTTGTTCTTGTAATAATGCATAGAAAATGAGAAGGGTAGTTATGATAATGTATACTGATAGCTATAGTGATTGGAAAAGAAAAACTGTAGAAAGAATTTGAAAAGAAATGATTTAGTTAATTAATGAGGATAGGATTTTCAGAGCCTCGCACTGGTGATTGTCTTTGTCTTTTTCTCTACACTACTAATGATATGATATGATACATCAAATAGTATGTAGTGCTTTGATTCCTGATATGCGTGCTCGTCCTTTTGTGATTGTTGGAGAGTTATTTAACAGATTATAAAGTCTCACAAATTTAAAGTCATCACTTCTGAATTCTGATGCTCAACTGCTCTTTAGTTTTGACTAATTTAATTTAGCTTTTTGAATTATCTCTAAAAGTATAATGTCTAATTATAAAGTCATCACAGATTTAAAGTCATCACAGCTAAATGTTTTGTTGTGTTTTAAATATTTTATATTATTAGTGGATTGCAATTTAAACGAATATAAGTCTAAATTTAGTTATTTATTTTGTCTTGAATCTTTATATTAGAGAACTATTTATTATTTTGATAAGTTTGTAAATTTATTATCTAATATTTAAAAGTTTATTTGTATTAATTGTTTACTATTTTTTAAATAGAAAAAATAATTAAAACATATAACTATTAAAATCGACGGCAGAGTTGTCGCTTTTTAAGTTTAAAATAGACAAAAAAAAAAAAAAACAAAATATAGACACAGAATTTGTTGATATCTAAATAATTAAATCGACGGCAATTATGTCGATTTTATTGAATCAAATATCGACGAAAATGACGTCGATTTTATTTAATAATATCGACGACAATGTTGTCGATTTTAATAAGGTAAAATTTTCACACTCATATTATAGACAGAAACGCTATCGATTTTATTAGAATTTTGAAAAATCGACGGGCTTAATAGCAACCACCTACGCCGCTTATTTTGCCGTCGAATTTTAATATTATCGACGGCTTAGCCGTCGATTTTAACGATGTTTCTTGTAGTGTTTGAGGACCTTAGGTGATAGATGGAAGGCCCATAAATATAATTTACGAGGACAATACTTCTATCATAACAAAAGAAAGGCATAAATTCTAGCTGCGAATTCCTCAGACATACCACCTGTTGAATGGACTGCTTTTGTAGATCATTATATGGACTCTACAACAAAGGTAAATACTTATTCTATACTTTTTTTTATTGAATATTGGCTATGGATATCTGGTAACATTTATTTACTAATTTTTTGTTCTTGAAAATCATGGAAACAATGTTTGCAAAACGTCAAAAATCGTAAGAAGCTTATAGTTTCACATGGCGGTGGAAGTAAAAGAAATGCTAGAAGAGCAACTCAGATGGTAGTTTTTTTTATTATGCCTAGTACTATTATACTATTTTTATAAAATTAGCATTTATAATTAAATTTGTGATTACCTTTAATATTCTATTTATTGTATTAGGAGAAAAAATTGGGAAGACCTGTATGTCGAAACGAGGTTATTATATCAACTTTGCTAAAGAAATATGGGAATTATGTAAGCGGAGAAGGACAACGATTAGCTGTGAGTGTCTGAATTTTTTTATACGGCTGTATATTTTTTCTAATGCATTAATTATGTGAATACTCTACTCCAATGTGATGTATATTTGTTTGTAGAAAAAAATAGTAGAGCATTTGCCTCAAGATCAAGAGTGTACTGTCACTGAAGGTATTCATTCAAAAGTCTTGGCTCATCTAAATGATGCGATTGAAAAAGTCTGTGGTCTTGAGAATGGTAAGCGAGTACTTGGTTTTAGTAATGCTACATATCTCAATGGTTTTGGTAAGTGAAAGCGCATCTTTAGAGCTACAAATTGCGAAGGTTCTAACAGTTCATCGCAACAGCATATCGCAAATTTAGAGAAACAACTTCAAAAAATTAAAGATCAAGTGGTAACTCTTCACAAATTTTTACGACAAAAGTACGGGCCACGTGTTTTTGGTAGTGACTCTTCAAATTTCATTCCTTAAATTGTGTTTAGTTATCTTATATCCATTCTGTTAATACCTCATATTTTCTCTGATTGAGTCCGAAGTCCTATATAATTAAAGTATACCAAATAACTATTTCAATATGTATCATCATATTATTTCAAACAATAGCTTTAAATTCTTAAACTTCGGAACAACCAAGAAAATCTTGTCAAGGCCGGGAGTCTTAGCAAATGGTGTTGGAATTTTTCTCCCTATATAAAAAAATTGCGACGATAAAATACTAAAAATATAAAAAATAGATTTAATTACTTTTTAGTTTTTATAATTTCATTAAATTTATCATTAAGTTTATATACATTTTTTTCTTTCATTGAGGTCATTCCTACATCACTTTTAATTTATAATTAGGTCTTTTTTCATATAAAAAAGATTAAAACTAATAATATTTCTCCTAAAAAATATGTGGTCAAAAATCTAACTAAGTTTTTAATTATA
>NC_029786.2:83039753-83040747 GCF_000816755.2 Arachis ipaensis | reverse complement strand
AAGGATATAAAATATCTAGTAATAATATATATTAATAGAATAAAAAATGAGAACCAAAAGTCAAGCAATTCAATTATAGAAAAGCATAGGTAACTAACAATTTTTTTAAACAATGTGTAAATAATGTGAATTAATAAGGTTAAAAGAGTAAATTTAATTAAAAGCATTAAATTAAAGTGTAGTGTATTTTTATTTGATTGGTAATTATTCATGTTATTCAAGATAGTCATTATTTACCTAGCATCTCCCTTCAATTATCTATCTCTCTGAATTCTGAGATGAATTAATCTTCTCAAACAATTCTCTATACCCACTTTCCTACAGATGAAGAGACAAATCAAGTTTGTGCTCCTTCTCTCTTCTAATGCCAACATTACTATTACTGCTTCTTATGCTACTTTGCCATTTACCACAATACCCTTTCTCACCATCATCATAAAAAAACCCATTACTATTGCTTGAAATTCTTCTTCCCTGAAGAAATGGATAGTTTCCAAATCTAGGTGCACCATTATTTGATCCAAACTGTTCATTTATTTGATTGTTTTGAAGACAATGAAAATTAGCAGCATGGGCAGTGATGAACATTGAAGGGTTACTATTCAAAACCCCAAGTTGGTGTAGTGTTGGTGCAAAAGCCATAGGTGGTGGTGGATTTGGAGAAGGTTGAGAATATTTTTGGGATCTCCTTGCAGCTGTTCTCTCTTTTTTGTGAGCATTTTGGTGCCCTCCTAAAGCTTGGGAACTGTAAAATGTTCTTGAGCAAAATAGGCATGGAAAAATCCTTCTTGTTGCATCTTCTCTTGGGCTTTCTCCGCCAACTTTTGTTGGTTTTTTCTTATCTCCCATCTCTGTATTATTCGTAAAAAAAAAAAGGAAATTAACTATAATGGAACTTCAACCATCAAATTTTATTTATAGTTTTTTTTTAATCTAAAATATTTCATCTATTTCAAAATAATAGTTTTCATACATTGAAAAAATGAATAATTAA
>NC_029786.2:83039188-83039521 GCF_000816755.2 Arachis ipaensis | reverse complement strand
GTGAAATTGACAATTAAAATGAAAGGACTAAGATGTAAGAAAATTAAGATATAGCACTACCACATGCATGATGGAATGAATACCTGAGTCCTGAGGAATATGAGAGCAAATCAAGATGAATTGGAGGAGAAAAAATAAGAATGGTTGGAATATAAATAAATGTAAGCTTTCAAACAATAGAAGTGTTTCAATATGTGTAGAGATTTGGGTCTGTTTCTTTGCTTTTGACTTGATCAAGTTGGTATATATAAAGATAACGAAGACTAATTAAAGAGAGTTGGAAACAATGAAGACTGCAGATTGGATAATACGGGGTAGGAGAAATAATATATG
>NC_029786.2:83037394-83039115 GCF_000816755.2 Arachis ipaensis | reverse complement strand
TAAATATTATTACTTTATGCAGGTAAGGGATAAAACACAGAGGTATATGTATGGGGCTGAGAGCATAAGACAGAGAGAGATAAGAAGAGGATCATTCCATTTTCCAACTCAAAAGCATTTTGCTCTCCAACCAATCGATCGCGATGCATTCGTCTTAACTCTTAACACGCAGAAAAATTCTATGTGTGTTTAGATTGGCATTTGTTGGAGTTTAAATGATAATTCTCACTTGTATCTGACATACATTCACTTTAGCTGTTTTTTCTAAGCACTTGCTCCCGATTTGTTTGGTTTTACCAAAATGAATTTGCAAACACTAAATAATTTTTAAAAGATGTTACGTAAACAACGAGCTAAAAATACAAAATATANTTCATATGTGAATTTAACCTTTTTTTTCCTGATTTTACCAAAAAAAGATGTGTAATTAATTTTAGGATTTTGTTAGTTCTAAGAATATATAATAAACATATCATAAAAAATAGAATTAATAGTTAAATTAGTCTCTAAAAAATAAGACATTTTTCAAATTCATTTCAGGAAGATTTTTTTTAATCAAATTGATCATTCAAAAATTGCAAATTAATCATATTTGTTCTTCAGGCACTCTATTAATATTTTTTTTCACAAATTGATGTTATAAAACGTTAATTGATAACATATAATACCAGATATGTCTAATTGGATATTGACCAAATATGTTTATGAAAAAATATTAATTTAGTCATTTTTTCTAATTACAAAAATCTTATTCCTAATATGACCTAGTGACTAAGTTGATAGATTTTTGTAAACATATTTAGTCAATATCTAATTAAATATGTGATGTGTCATGTATGCTATCAGTTAATATTTCATAGTATCAATCATTGACGAAAATTGTGAATGGAATAACTGAATAACAGATATGAGTAATTCGTAATCTTTGAAGGACCAATTTAATTGAAAATATTTTTTAAGGATAAATTTAATTATTAGCTCTAAAAAAATATTTTATAAAAATTATTGTAAAAATAAATTTTTTTAATTTATAATACATTGAATATCTTAAAAATATTTTATTATTATATTTTTAAACTACATCTTTAAAACACAAGTTAACTAAATTCTTAATTTTAATATAGAAATAAAATATAGTGCTTAAAATGACTTTAATGTGAAGAGTAGTTGGGGGAAATAAAAGTAAAGTAAGAGAGAATGTTTAAAGATGTGGTGGTGTGAGTCTGAGTATGACTGAGAAGGTGATTGGGAGGATAGTTCGGTAGTCCATCAGATAATCTGACATCCAACAACAACGGCAGCTTTGACCAATCACAATTCAGAGACAAGTCTTATTTGTCAGCACTCTCCACAACAAGCTTTGTCTTCAGTCTTGAATATGCTGCTGCAACTCTTGCTTTGAATTCTTCACTTTCTCCTTTTCTAATTTCTGTCGCACATAATAAATTATGGGATCTCCCCCATACATCTAGTAAGATTTCATTTATTACATAGATTTAACAACTCGCTAAAATAAAATGAATTAATTTTTATATATAAAAAAGTATTTAATACAAAATTTTAAAACTTAATATTAAATTAAATAAAATTATAAAGACATTATGTATTTAGTTTATGAAAGAATTTATTATCTAATATATATATTTAGCAAACTTAAATATTACAGTACAAAAATAAAATTATTAAATGTAATACAAATATAAATATAATATTTTAATAAT
>NC_029786.2:83035904-83037308 GCF_000816755.2 Arachis ipaensis | reverse complement strand
ATTAATAATTAATAGTTTTTGTTTTTTTTTTAAATTCATAAAAATAATTTATAAGAATGTAAATACCAATCAATATTAATTTAAAAAATCATCTTTAAATCCTAAGCAATGTAACCGAAAGGTCATCGCATCCATACTTCCTAAGATTTAAAAAAAAAATTTCATATTTTTATAATTGATTGAATAGACAAATAATGACGACAACATTATAATTTTAATAAATAAAGCAAAATAACTTATCAATATATATTAAATTATTGATTTTGGTTAACACTTAAAAGTGAACACTTTAAAAATAACTAAAAAAAAATTCAAAAATCTTATGTGAATCAAAATATGTATATAATGACTTCTTTATTTATGTTTGTTACTAAAAGTGAGACTAAATTGTAATTCAGAGTACAGTATTTTTCGGTGAATATTAAACCATATAAATCAATACTTTTTTTTATTGCCCACGGTATCCCCCAATCATACAGGTCAATGACTAATCCGTTGCGGATCTGAGATTCATTTAAGGGTCTGCCGCTGGTTAATGAGTTGCTGCATACACAAGGCGTGATTCGAAACCCCGACACTAGCTTAAGCGGATGAGTGAGCTGACCACTCAACCAACCCAAGTTAGTTAATTTTTTCTTTTCTTATTCTCATTCTTTTTGTTCATATGCTGGCCCAAAATTTAAAACCAGGTCCAAAATAACTAAAGTCTATTTCAGAGTCCAAAACCACTGTCTTTACACACCCAACCTCATTTATACGATTTGGCTGGCAGAATTTTAACTGCTCCTACAAACATGCTCATATATTTAAATATTAGATCCCAACAACCTCTAGATAAAAGGGATAGAATAACCACCCACCAAGTTATAGAAGGATAAGTTACATAAAGATAACAAACTTATCTTTTCTGCTATATAAATACCCTATGAAGTTCAGGTATTTCTCAACTCTAATCTATTAAAAAATCTGTCTAAAATCCTTATTAACTTAAGCATCGGAGTCCTTTGCAAATGTCAACTCCCAATTTTTCTGAAGAGCTCGGATGACTTCACCACACCAGAGGAGACGTCAATATTATAATACAAAGGAACTTGGACCTTATGTTTAGATCCAAATCACTAATTTTAGGTAATTCTCAGAATACTTTCTAAATTTCATAAATGATAAAATAATTTATTTTTAGCCAAAGATTTACTAAAGCATATATTTTTCTCCTTAAAAATCACTTTATTTCTTATTATCCATATAAACTATATGATCGCAAAAAATATATAGTCCATCTTTTTTCAATCTTTCTTGACTTAATCTAATATAAATAAAAAGTTACAAAGTTGTAACCACTTTTCATAGTTTTCCATGAAAATAGAATTTTTTTTATGATAACTTGTAATTCTTTTGTCATGT
>NC_029786.2:83010225-83035874 GCF_000816755.2 Arachis ipaensis | reverse complement strand
AAAAAATGAATGGAATAAAAAAAGAATGATTTGAGTTGAATAATGAGTGTATTATAAAAATAAATTTAGTTGTATAAATTATCTTTTTTTGATCACTTATGAAATTTCATCCATGATGAATGACCTCTTTTAAATTCTCTTGTAGCAAACTTAAGAACCACTTCCATATGTCTATACACTCATTAGAGATAATAGCATATGCTATAATAAAGAAGTGATTATTGGCATCTTGTTCCACTGCACTAAGAAGGTGACCTCCATAATATCCTTTCAAGAACAGTCATTTAGACCAATTAAAGACCTACAACTCTGCTTAAAATTTCTCTTGCAAACATCTAAACTTATATATAATATATCAAATAGTGGCAAAGACTCAGGCTATAGAATTGTTTTCATCAATACTGTGGATCCGAAGTTACTCTTATGTAGTTTTAACAAATAATCTCTAACTTTGTCATATTATGCCCTTTCATTACCAATAACTACCTCTCTAGCAACTTTCAAAGCCCTAACAATCATTCTTGAATTAAATTGGACATTATACTCTTCTATCATGTGATTTATTGTCTATCTTGATTTCATGTCAAGATGGATGAATAGTCTTTTAATGAGCTTAGATGCAACTCATCCCCTATTATCCATGTTGCTGTCATAATCTATAGCACATATATGTTCATCTATTAAGGTCTTTACTTAGAAATACCTACTAGCATTATTCCATGATGTTAATATCAACCATGGATAGTCCTCAGTTGAACATGTTGTTCTCAACGTATGCTTCTCATTTTTAATTTAGAATGCATCCTTTCACTCAAAAATAAATAGTCTTTCAAAGTCTTTTTGAACAATTTGATTACTAAAAACAACTGTCCAACCTTAAAGACAACTTTTTCATACTCAGTATCTTCATTAAATGAGTCATGAATTGTCCTCCCTTCATCCTTAAAAGAAATTGGACTATTGAAAGCCTCACTTATATACTCATAGGGTTTATCATAATGACTATCCATTTTCGCATTAGTTAGGACTGAACTGGGGTTATTAAGCCCATTATCCACATTAGGAATCTCACCCTCCTCTGACCCACTTAGATGCCCAACTCTTTGCTCTGTTGATCAAACTCTAAGATTAGGTATAGTCCCATTATTCGGACCTTTCATTCCCTCATTGACCATTCCATCTCTTAAGATATGCCTTCTTCTAATACTAGAATATTTTCTAAAAGTCCTTTTCTTAGCTGTTTTTGGTGACAAACTTGGCCTGCTACTAGATGGACCCGTCTTATTACTTCCTTTCTTCTTAGGTGACACTCCTTCTTTTGACACGCTATTCTTCTTATTTCTTAGCTCTTTATCAGTACTCTTATCTTCTGTCATAACCAACAACTTTATTACACATCTTCTTATTAGCTGAAACTCCCTTTTTTGACACTTTTTTTCTTTTTTTTCTCATCACTACTGCTTAAATATGTCTCATGTAACACCCTAATTAGCCTAAGCTTTACCTCGCGTCATAAAGCAAAGGTTAATCAGAGATTACGACAGTCCTAAGCTTATACATACATATATATATATAGAAAGAATAGTATAAATCTAGAAGCCCGATGAAAAATATAGCTCAAAACAGGATTTGAAAAGCGCAAACGTACTAACGAAGCTACTATCTTAAGGCACAAGAAACTGATAAGATATAATAAGAGATAAGTATATAATATTATAGGAAACTAGTCACGACTCGCGAAGTTTAAGCCAGCTAGCTATATACAGATATACAGAACCGGACAGTTTAAAACAGCTTATACAAGTTTTGTTCTCTCAAAAGCAAGCCTCTAGGAAAAATAAAATACAAAAGAGAGATGTATAGACAAAATAAACCAAAAAGAATTCAAAAGAATCCAAGATCCTCCGCTTCTGTCACCATCCAAAGCAACTCACCGAGGTGGGTTACGACCTGCATCTGAAAAACACAACAGAAATATGGATGAGAACCGGAGGTTTTCAGTATGGTAACAGTGCCCATTGATGTAGGATACAAGACCCCGGGACGCCAAAGGCAATCCTAGCTCCATATCCATTACAAGATTCAACTTAAAGCATTCTAAAACAAATAAGCATAATTATATGAAACCTTAACATAACTAAACAGGGTACTCTATCTTATGGGAATACTACTCTAACTAAATACCGCTGTCCCACAGCCTTCACCAACCTATCCTCCATGCAATCCCATCGTCGTCGCCTTCCTAACCTCCTCAATCCCAGTAGAAAGCACAATTAATAACAATGCAAGTAATTCATAAGTAAAAGCATACAAGGCAAGTAGATCAAGTAAGCAAATAGGCATGTTATTCAATTAGGCATACAATTACAAGTCGGCAAAACAAACAAACAGATAGAAAATACGTATGATGAATGCCTACCCTACTGGCTGTGATATCACATTGTCGGTTCAACTGCTAACCCGACACATCTCTATGGAGACGTCGCCCTTCGGATTTTCTCATATGGAAACCTCCGAGATATAGTGCCCGGATCACTGTCCAGGTACCGGCGCCTACACGTATTAATCCGAAGGGATGCGAGCGGGATACTCTTGCCACAGACCTCACATCTCAACGCAAGTGGGACGAACTACCGCCCTTACGCCGCCGCCGCTACCTCGACAGGCGGGATCCAACCGCCGTCCCTACCGGGCGCATAGCGTCTCATATTCTTACTAAAAACAATATTTCAGTGGTTTTCAGAAAACATTTTCAGTATACATGGATCCATCATCTCATTCAGAGTCCGCAACTCATCTCAACCACTGCCCATTCGTAACTCAGTTTACAAATATCAACAGTTCATCGTTCCTCATCTCATATATCAATCATCATTCACCTAACGTCAAACCATTCTCAGCTCGCCAAAAACCTAGGCCTCCATTTTCTATTTTATCATAAAATCATCTACTAGAACCCTTAGGTTATATCCCATATTCTAATACTCAAAACTAGGCCCAAAAGTCTTAAAATGGTGTTATAGAAGCTTACAACCTTGTTGGGAAGGTAGAATAGTTGAAAAACAAGTAAAATTTGAGAAACAGGGCGTGTGCGGCTGCACAGGGGTGTGTGCGTACACACGCCCAGGAGATTTTAAAATGTGTGTGTACGCACAGGTGGCAAAATTTACAGAATCTGTTCACTCGCACAACCTGTGCCAGCTCCCCCAATAGACTGGCCTTCCCAACGTGTGCGTCCGTACAGGTTGAAATTCTTCCTTAGATATGTGCTCGCACAAGCTGTGCTAACGCTGCAAACAGAATACATTTCCCTGCCTGTGCGTGCGCACAGGTGTGTGCGTCCGCACAGGTCAAAATTTTTGCATGCTGTGCGTCCGCACAAGGGTGTGCGCTCGCACATATCAGAAATCATGAAATTCTGCAACTTAGCAAAATTTCATATTTTTAACATAAACTTTGAATGATCATAACTTCCTCTACAAAATTCCAATTTTTACAAACTTTATATCGATTTAAAGGGTTTTCAAAGATCTTTAATTCTAATAAAAATTTAATCAATTTTGAAAATCGAGGCAAAAGTTATGATCGAACAAAGTTCACCAAAATTCCCTTTTTACCCAATTTTCACATGTACCCAAATTTACCAAATTCACAAGTCACATCCAACTAGATCAATACCAAACTTTATTTCCAGCACAATCTACCCTTTTAAATCACATTGCACCATTCTCAATCATCAAACACAAAATATGTGACACTAAGCTCAATTGTTCCACCAACACATTTACCAACCATCAATTTATTCCTATCAATTCTCATCATCAATTTCATTCATACTTATATCAATATCCCACCATATAAATCATTCAAATCATCAAACATCTCAACTCAACATCGTCATTTCCCACCAAAACAACATCAATTTAGCATACAACTTCAACCAACTATCATCAACAACCATATAAATCCAACCTATCCTATAGGTCACTAGCCTAAGTGTCCATGAATATTATATACTACATAGAGGAAACCGAAACCATACCTTGGCCGATTCTCTATATGCACCAAAACTCCAATTTAGCACAAACAAGCTCCCAACCACAATCCAAGCTTTCAATTCCACTCCAATAAGCACAATTAAGTTCCAATAGCTCCCAAAGCCACAACAATCAAACTATATGCATACAAACCACCTCAAATCAACCTAGGGTTCCAATTAAACATAAATGCACAAGGGTTTAGTGGCTCTTACCTTTTTCAACCAATTTGGATGTCAAAACCCAAAGCTAAGCAAAGATGATAGTGAACCTAAACATCCAAAATCACAAAAACTCACTTAATCACAAACCCTTTGAACCGAAATTTTGAAGAGAATAATAGAAAGGATTTTGTGGTTACCTCTCCAGTTTCTTGTATGGGTTTTGTAGAGCTCTTCACGAGGAATGCATAGCCGCAAACGATGCGGCGATCGGAGCTCTATAGCTCAAGATATGAGCTTGTGAAGATGGTAATGAATAGTAACCATGGGGTTTCTCTTCTTCTCCCTTTTCAGCATGCAAGTGTTGTGTTTGTTTGTGTGTTATGCTGAAATGGGTTCACTTATGAACCCTTTTATATGTTGGGCTTGGGTCCAACTTGGGCCTGGTCCAACCCTTTAGCGTTTTTAGCCTATTTGGCCCAACTTCGGGTCAAACCTTTAAAATTAATGCCCAGTTTTTTATTTCTAATGTTTTTCTAAGGTTTTTTACTGTTTTCACTTTTTTGCGTGCGGTACCGGGCAGACTTGAACCGGCTCAATCGGTTCAATTGCCGGTTCGCAGTTTTTTACGATTTTTCGCAGAAGGCACATTTTCTGACTCAGAAAAACCCACTGAGTCCAAAAATCACCTTTAAATCCTCAAATTCTCTCTCTAATCACCTTTTAGACTCCAATTTCCACGTATGCTCTTCTACTCCTGATCGCTCCCAAGCAACTTTAACCAATGGAACATCCTTTCCTCGTAGCTTCTTCACACTAGTGTTGTCGATCCTCACTGGCGTTACTTGAAAAGTCAAGTTCTCTTTCAACTCGACCGATTCAGGCTCTAACACATGAGCCGCATCCGACGTGTACTTACGAAGTTGTGACACGTGGAATACATCATGCAGGTTAGACAGATGAGGTGGCAAAGCGACTTGATATGCCATCGGCCCGAATCTCTTCAAAACCTCAAACGGTCCTATATATCTTGGGTTCAACTTCTTGGTCTTGAGTGCTCTTCCAATCCCAGTTGTCGGTATCATCCGAAGAAATACATATTCTCCCACTTCAAACTCTAACGGTTTTCTTCTCTAGTCCGCGTAGCTTTTCTGTCGACTCTGAGCAGTTAGAATCCTTGCACGAATCTTCTTAATGTTCTCAGTAGTCTTTGCTATCACCTCAGGATCCAAAACACTTACTTCACCAGATTCATACCAACAAAGTGGAGATTGGCACTTCCGTCCATACAAAGCCTCATACGGAGCCATCCCTATGCTCGCATGAAAGCTGTTGTTATACACAAACTCCACCAATGGCATGTAACGATCCCAACTTCCAGCTTGATCCAATACACATGCTCTTAGCATATCTTCCAACGTCTGAATAGTCATTTCCGACTGTCCATCGGTTTGCGGATGATATGCGGTACTTAGACATAGCTTCGTACCGAAAGCTCTTTGGAAAGCTCCCCAAAATCTTGAAGTGAATCGGGGATCACGGTTTGACACTATGCTTGATGGCTGATGAATGGATTTTTTACAGCTTAGAATTCTCAATAAATTCTCGTTGCAATATAGTTTCTAAACCAACATTAATCCTTTCATACAAAAGATTGTTTGTCACAAGTACAAACCCCTAAAATTATAAACCGAAGTATTTAAACCTCGGGTCGTTCTCCCTAGGAATTGCGATAAAGTTTTCTTGTTATTGGTTATGAGATATATTTTGGGGTTTTTGGGATAATAGGCAAGGAATATAAATGGAAAGGAAATAAACTAACAACTAACAAAGCTCTTGGCAAGGTATGAGAACTAGAAGTCCTATCCTAGTTATCCTCCTCAATTGTGACAACAAATTGTCCATTGCTCCCACTTAGTTAACCTCTAACCATGGAGGAAAGTCAAGTGGATGAATCAATTTGATTCCTCAAGTCCTAATCTACTCCTAAGGAAAGACTAGCTTTAGAGGTATTCAAATCAACTAGCAACTTCTAATCTTCAATCAACAAAGGCATTAGATAACTCAAGAGTCACTAATTACTCTACCTAGGCCAAGAGGGAAAAATCTACTCTATAACCCAACCAAGCATTTCATCAAACACATGGAACACATAAAAGAAAAGTAAAGCAATTCAACAATAAAGGAACATGAATCATAAATTGCATTAAAAGAGAAATAGAAGAAAATCCATAATCCAACACTTATAATGGAAAAGAAAAAATGAAATGAGAACTAAACTAAGTAATTAACTAACTAGCCTAAGAATTGGTTATAGAAGGTGTTTGGAAGTGTTGGAAGAGGGGTAGCAGAAGGGAAGAGGAAAGGGGAAGGAAAGAAATGGAAAGAGGAGAAGAAGAGAAGTGTAGTGAAGGAAGGTCATCCACGCGTACGCGTGCATGCCGCGCGCGCGTAGATGATGGTGCAATGGGTGTGACGCGTACGTGTGCATCACGCGTCCGCGTCGATGGGTTATTTTGAGAGTGACGCGTACGCATCATGTATGCATACGGGTGAGTTCGTTCATGCCTCAGGCACAGTGCACGCGCAGCGTTCGTATAACTCTCGGGTTAATGTATGGAGGAATGAAAATTTGGTATCCACGCGTACTGATGACGTGTACGTGTACGCGTGAGTTGGCTTGCGCAAAAGGCACAATGTGCGTGCAGTGTTCGCACAACTCTCAGGCTAATGTATGGAGGAATGGAGCTTCTACATCCACACATACGCATAGGTGACGCGTGCGCGTGGATTGGCTAAAACGCTTGGGGTATGCGTACACGTATAGCACGCGTGCGCGTGGGTTGATGCTCTATTTTTTCAAAATTTTTCATGCTTTTGCACCAAACCAAGCATTCCAAACCTCCAAACAGCTACCAAAACACCATAAAACCTTATTTAACATACCAAAATACCAAATAAACTCAACAAATTAATCAAAACATGAATTCAAACTAATTCTATCAATATGTACAAAAGAGAAAAATGAAAAGAGTTTACCATGGTGGGGTATCTCCCACCTAGCACTTTTGTTTATTGTCCTTAAGTTGGACTTATGGGGAGCTTCTCATCAAGGTGGCTTGTGCTTGAAGCTATCTTTGAACATCCACCAATGCTTGAATCTCCAATAAGCTCCATTCTTCAAATTTAATATCTTCAAGCCTTGATGGAATTCCGCACAAGCTATGAGCTCCCAAAGGTGATCCTCAAGTATTTCCGGATCCCATATCTTGTTTCCACACCCATCCTTGAATTGATCATCATTAGTCCATCCGGGTGCCAAGTAAGGTGAATTCTCAATAAAGTGACCAACAATCCTCCTAGACCCATCTAGTTGAGCACTACTCCAACCTTTGTATTTCATGTTTGATGTATCAACCCTAATGAGCCTTGATTTGCAACGCCAACCACAAAACCCTCTTTCTTTTACGCTTCATCCCACAAAGTTTCCTAAGTTGGTCATTCGTTTCAAGCAAACCATATTCAAGTGGGATAATAAAGCTAATAGAAACGAATTTCACCCACTCAAATGAAGGATTAGATGACAACCTAGGCAAAGACGATTCTAAGGGTCTTGATAAAGCGTATCCAACTCCCATCCTTCTCTTTCTAAGGACTTCCACCTCTTCACAAGTTTTCTCAAATGTAATCCTTTGTTCAACAATTTTATCTAAGCCTTTTCCTTCCTCAAATCATAATTGGGAGGATGAGAGAAATTTACCTCCACAATGCTTTCACATCCCACGGGAGAAGGTTCTTCATGCTCAAAGGATTCTTCACCACTAAGACTTGATGCTTGATTTTCATCACCAAGGGAACTCAATTCTTGCTCTATCCCGTCCACTTCTTCATATGGAATATGCCTTAGAAGTTGTGCACATTCCTCCTTAGCATCAAATTCAATCTTCTTGGAGGAGTTTTCTTCAACTCTATGTTCCCATAGAGGCTCCGCATCTCCTAAGTCTTCAACCACTTCTTCCTTTTCTTCAATATTTGTAGCTTCCTCCAATTGTTCCAACAGAAAGCAATAATTCTCATCATCTAATCTCTCTTTCATGCTATGCTCTTCCTTGGATTCTTCACATGTAGCCATGGGAGTACTTTGGATTCCCAAGTATTAAGATGCTAACCGGTTTACCACCTCGTCCAAGGCGGCCGTGAAATTTTGTACATCCCTTTTTATCTCCTCTTGGCCTTGAAATAGAACACCAAGGATGTCATCTATTGGAGGTTGGGGTGGATGAGAGGGTTCATAATTTTGGGGAAGGGTTCATAGTAGGAAGGTGGTTCATCATAGTAAGGATGTGGTGGTTCTATGTTCTCCATTTGTTCTTCTTGTTGCCCAACACACTCCAATCCATTGTTCTCAAGTCAAAATTCTACAATCCCCTTCATACTACCCTCTTCGGTTGCTCTCCCGCAATCATCCGTGGACATGTGGTATGAGTCCCATGTATCTAACTTTTGACGGACGGTTGCTTGAAGCCGATCCATGGTTTTCTTGAGAGATGGACATTGATATTCTTCCATGGGGGGTTGTGGTGGAAGATAGAATTCATCTTGAGGTTGAAATTTTGTGTACATTGGAGGTGGCTCATCTTGGTCATAGTATGGAGGAGGTGGTTCTTGGAAGTATTGAGGTTGGAATAGTGGTTGTTCTATATGTGCCTCATATGGCTCAAAAGGTGGTTGGTATGTTGTGTATGGAGTAGGGTCATATGAAGGTAGTTGGTGAAAAGGGGCTTGTGAGTATGGTTGGGGACTATATTGAGGGTATGGCTCATAGGCATATGGTGGTGGTTCTTGAAAGTCACAAGAGAATTCACCATAACCATTAAATTGATATGCATCATAGAATGGCTCTTGTTCATAGTGCATTGGTGGGGGTTGTTGCCAATAGGATTGATCATATGCATATGGCTCCTCCCACCTTTGATTATCCCATCCTTGATACACATCTTCATTGTAGCCCTCATTTCCTACAACATAGTGAGAACCAAGCTCATAGCCAAAGTGAGAATTCATAGTAGCAAAGACAAAAATAAAAGGCACAAAAACAAGGAGATAAAATCTAGCTACTAAATCAAACAAGCAAACTATTCACAATATTCACATATGAACAATAACCAATAACACAACACAATTGTAATTCCCCAGCAACGGCGCCATTTTGATGAATGGATTTTTGACGGCTTAGAATTTTCAATAAATTCTCGTTGCAATATAGTTTCTAAACCAACATTAATCCTTTCATACAAAAGATTGTTTGTCACAAGTACAAACCCCTAAAATTATAAACTGAAGTATTTAAACCTCGGGTCGTTCTCCCTAGGAATTGCGATAAAGTGTTCTTGTTATTGGTTATGAGATATATTTTGGGGTTTTGGGGATAATAGGCAAGGAATATAAATGGCAAAGGAAATAAATTAACAACTAACAAAGCTCTTGGCAAGGTATGAGAACTAGAAGTCTTATCCTAGTTATCCTCCTCAATTGTGACAATAAATTGTCCATTGCTCCCACTTAGTTAACCTCTAACCATGGAGGAAAGTCAAGTGGATGAATCAATTTGATTCCTCAAGTCCTAATCTACTCCTAAGGAAAGACTAGCTTTAGAGGCATTCAAATCAACTAGCAACTTCTAATCTTCAATCAACAAAGGCATTAGATAACTCAAGAGTCACTAATTACTCTACCTAGGTCAAGAGGGAAAAATCTAATCTATAACCCAACCAAGCATTTCATCAAACACATGGAAGGCATAAAAGAAAAGTAAAGCAATTCAACAATAAAGGAACATGAATCATAAATTGCATTAAAAGAGAAATAGAAGAACAAAAGTGCATCAACATAAAAGTAGAGAATTGCAAGAATTAAAAGCAAAACTAGAGAGAGGAAAGGTAGAAGAAGAAGAATTACAAAGGAAAAAGTAAATCAAAACATGAAATTAACCTAGATCTAAGAAATCCTAATCTAGATATAACCTAATCCTAATTCTAGAGAGAAGTGAGAGCTTCTCTCTCTAGAAACTAACTTTCCCTCCAAAAACTAGACTAAAAACTAAAATATGAAGTAGTGTGTTGATTCCTCTTCATTCCTTGGGTTAAATATCATCAAAAGTGAGTTGGATTTGGGCCTGGAAAACCCAGAATTTGTCCCAGCATATTGCCTTTAAGTGAGTCACGTGCGAACACCGACGCGTACGCGTACGTCACGCGTATGCATCGCTTGACAATTTTCCATCCATGCATACGCGTCATGTGTGTGTACGCGTCGCCATGCGATGTCACGATCCACGCGTGCACGTCTGCTGCGCGTGCGCGTCGTTGATCTCATCCCAAATCCTTGCTTTTCCATGATTTCTCCACTTTGCATGCTTTTCTCTCCATTCCTTTGATCCATTCCTAGCCTTTTCAACCTGAAATCACTAACACACATATCAAGGCATCTAGTGGAATCAAATGTGAATTAAATTTAGCTAATTAAGGCTTAAAAGTATGTTTTCACACTTAAGCACAAATTGGAAGACAATCATGAAACCATGCTATTTCATTGAATAAATGTGGGTAAAAGGTCATAAAATCCCTTAAATCAAGCACAAGATAAACCCTAAAAATGGGGTTTATCAATGGCACACCATGAAACCTTACTATCTCCTTTATATACAATCTTGCTAACTCCTCCATAGAACAGTTTACTCGGATAGGCAGAAAATGAGCAGATTTTGTTAAGCGATCCACAATTACCCAAATCGCATCAAATCCCGACCTAGTCTTCGGTAAACCGGTCACAAAATCCATCGCGATTCCTTCCCACTTCCACTGAGGAATCTCAAGTGGTTGTAGCATTCCTGACGGTTTCTGATGCTCTATCTTCACCTTCTGGCAAGTTAGACACTTAGATACCACTGTTGCTGCATCACCCTTCATCCAAGGCCACCAGAACATCTTCTTTAAGTCATAATACATCTTCGTGCTTCCGGGATAAATAGAAAACCCACTGTTGTGAGCTTCTGACAACGAATCTTGTCTCAAACTTCCTACATTCGGTATGCAAATCCTTCCCTTGTATCTCCATAACCCTTCATCATCCTTAGTGAATTCTTCACGCCTCTTATCACCAACTGGTTGAAACAATTGCTGAAGCTTCTGTTATTCTTGCTGAGCCCTTTGTATTTTTTGATTTAAAAGTGCTTGAGATTTGTAGCTGGTTCAAACAAGCTCTTCCGGCAACTTCACCAATATCCAGCTTAAGATCCACAAACTTATCTACTAGCTCCTCTTCTTTGATTCTCATCCAAGCTATTGTTAAAGATTTCTGACTCAATGCGTCTGCTACTACATTCGCCTTTCCAGGATGATAACTCAGCACAAAATCATAATCTTTCAGTAACTCCATCCACCTCCTCTGACGCATATTTAGCTCTTTCTGATCAAAGATGTACTTGAGACTCTTATGATCAGAAAAGATGCTAAACGGAACTCCATACAAGTGGTGACTCCAAATCTTCAATGCAAACACAATCGCCGCTAATTCCAAGTCATGAGTGGGGTAATTAACCTCATGCGGTCTCAGCCGACGCGATGCGTAAGCCATCACATTCCGATGTTGCATCAACACGCAACCCAAACCTTTCAGAGAAGTATCACAGTACACTTCGAATGGTTCATGCAGTTTCGGTAAGATTAGAACAGGTGCTAAAGTTAATCTCTGCTTTAAAGTTTAAAAAATCTCTTCACACTCCGACGTCCACACAAATGGCACCTCTTTCCTCGTTAATTTTGTCATCGGTAGCGCAATCCGGGAAAATCCTTCGATAAATCTCCGGTAATATCCGGCTAAACCCAAGAAGCTTCTCACTTCCGTCGCGGTCGTCGGTCTTTTCCATTCCATCACCGTTTCTACCTTCAATGGGTCTACGGCTATTCCTCCTATGCTCACCACATGACCTAAGAACTTTACTTCCTCCTTCCAAAACTCACACTTCGACAACTTAGCGTACAACTTTCGCTCCTTTAGGATTTGCAGCACAATCCTCAAGTGCTCCTCATGCTCTTTCGCCTTCTTAGAATAAACTAAGATGTCATCTATGAAAACCACCACGAATTTGTCCAAAAAGGGATGAAAGACTCTGTTCATGTAATCCATGAAAACAGCAGGTGCATTCGTTAACCCAACGGATATTACCGCAAAATCGTAGTGTCCATAGCGCGTCCTGAACGCAGTCTTAGGGATATCATCCTCTTTCACCCTTATTTGATGGTAACCGGATCTCAAATCAATCTTGAAAAACACTCCAGCTCCTTGCAATTGATCCATCAAGTCATCTATCCTTGGCAGCGGGTACTTGTTCTTCACAGTCACTTTATTCAACTATTGGTAATCCACACACAGTCACATTCCTCCATCCTTCTTCTTTACCAATAAAACTGGCGCTCCCCACGGTGATACACTCGGTCGAATGAACCTCTTGTTCAGAAGCTCTTCCAACTGAGTCTTTAACTCTGCCAGCTCTATCGGAGCCATTCTATACGGCACAATCAACACTGGTCCGGCTCCCGAAACCAATTCAATCGCAAATTCAATTTTCCTTTGAGGTGGAAACTCAGGGATATCTTTCGGGAACACTTCTGGAAAATCTTTAACCACCGGTATCTGATCTAAGTTCTGGGCATCACCCAACGCATTAGCAGCCAACAGGATATAACCCTGACACTCCTTCCCACTACAATGAACCATTACAGAGTTCAGGTAATACCCCGTAGCTACCACTGCTCCATTCTCTCCCTCTGGCATAAACTGAATTGTCCGTTCAAAGCAATCCAACGAAACCCGATTCTTCGACAACCAATCAAACCCCAAAATCATCTCTAGCCCCACCATGGTAAACAGATCAAATCATGCACAAAGTCTCTACCTTCAAGTTTGAAACCTACTTGTCTACAACCTGACCTAGTCATAACTGTCTGATACGGAGTATGTACATGCAGATCAAATGGTAACTCTAACACTTTCAAGCCTAATTCCTCAACTTTAGTAAATGAAATAAACAAATGCAAAGCTCCAGTATCATATAATGTAACTAAGGACTTATCACCAATTAGACATATACCTCTCATCAACGAATCCGCCTTGGAAGCATCCTTGGCATTCACTGCAAAGACTCACCCCTGGTGCTGACCTTGACCCGCACCTTGGTTTTTCCCACGCGTGCAATCCCTCGCAAAATGACCAGGCAAGCCACAGTTGAAGCACCCACCTATACCAATCTTGCAAGAGTCATATGGATGAAAACATCCACAACGATCACAAGCTAAATCCGAAGAACTCTTACCCTGATTTCCTCTCCCTTTGCCATGCTGAATCTGATCATGGGTGTTCTTTTTAAAGCCTCCTTGACCTTGAGGCGCATATCCTCCTCTCTTGAAGCTTTGTCCTCTCGGATGAAAATACTTTCTACGCCCCCAACTAGAGCTCCCTCCATGAGTGTCCTTAGATGCCGCCACGGTCTAGGCGTATTCTTCCACTACTCTAGCCTTGTTCACTAAGTCAGAGAACACACAGATCTCCATAGAAATCACAACAGTCATAATGTTGTCCTTTAGTCCCCTTTGGTATTTAATACACTTCCAACTCTCATAAGCCTCCGGGGCACCCTGACATACCCTAGAAAACCTACAGAGTTTCTCAAACTTTTTGGTGTAATCTGCCACAAACAAGGAACCTTGCTTCAGCTGCATTAGTTCCATCTCCTTTGCTTCCCTTGCAGACTCAGGGAAGTACTTCTTATAGAAGGCCGTTTGGAACACCTCCCATGGAATGTCGGCGTTCTGAAGCTGTAGCAGGTGACACTCAGCTTGCCACCAGGGCTGGGCCTCTCCCACTAGCTGATAAGCGGCAAACTCGACATATTGATTGAGGGAAACATGCTGCGCCTATAAAGCACGCTCCATAGCCTGAAACCAGTGATCCGCTTCAGTAAGATTAGTGGATCCTCAGAAAGTTGGTGGATGAACCTTGAGGAACGTCGCCAAAGTCATCGGAATTCCTCCTGTGTTATCGTCGTTTCCCTCAGCATTATCATTGGCATTTTCTTCTCCATTCCCATTGCCATTCCTCGCCGGTTGGCCTAACCTCTGCACAGCTTGCAGAGTCGCAGCAGCATTAGCTTCCATGGTATTAGCGAAATTCGCCATTGCCACCATGAATTCGGTATGATTGTCAGCTAGTTGCTCATTCCTACTTTCTCGTGTACGTGTTCGACCTCGCCCGCGAGTGGATATTAAAGTTTCTGTCTACACCAAACAATCGATATGAAGGTGATCAGTCTCAATATCAAAAGTCTAGTGCTTCAATTATCCCAAACAGGCACTCACAAACAAGCATGGTATGCAATACCAAACAGATAACCTTATAGCATCAAGAAAAAAGACACATAGAGTATGCAAAGAAGCACAATCGGTCCTTCCCTCAGGCTCACGAGGACGAAACGCTCTGATACCACTAAATGTAACACCCTAATTAGCCTAAGCTTTACCTAGTCTCGTAAAGCAAAGGTTAATCAGAGATTACGATAGTCTTAAGCTTATACATATAATATATATAGAAAGAATAGTATAAATCTAGAAGTCCAATGAAGAATATAGCTCAAAACAAGATTTGAAAAGCACAAACGTACTAAGGAAGCTACTATCTTAAGGCACAAGAAACAGATAAGATATAATAAGAGATAAGTATATAATATCATAGGAAACTAGTCACGACTCGCGGAGTTTAAGTCGGCTAGCCATATACAGATATACGGAACTGGACAGTTTAAAACAGCTTATACAAGTTTTGTTCTCTCAAAAGCAAGCCTCTAGGCAAAACAAAATACAAACGAGAGATGTATAGACAAAATAAACCAAAAAGACTTCAAAAGAATCCAAGATCCTCCGCTTCTGTTACCATCCAAAGCAACTCACCGAGGTGGGTTGCGACCTGCATCTGAAAAATACAATAGAAATATGGTATGGGAACCGGAGGTTCTCAGTATGGTAACAGTGCCCAGTGATGTAGGATATAAGACCTCGGGACGCCAAAGGCAATCCTAGCTCCATATCCATCACAAGATTCAACTTAAGGCACTCTAAAACAAATAAGCATAATTATATGAAACTTTAACATAACTAAACAAGGTACTCTATCTTATGGGAATACTATTCTAACCAAACACCGCTGTCCCACAGCCTTCACCAAACTATCCTCCATGTGATCCCATCGCCGCCGCCTTCCAAACCTCCTCAATCCCAGTAGAAAGCACAATTAATAACAATGCAAGTAATTCACAAGTAAAAGCATACAAGGCAAGTAGATCAAGTAAGCAAATAGGCATGTTATTCAATTAGGCATACAATTACAAGTCGGCAAAGCAAACAAACAGATAGAAAATGCATATGATGAATGTTGCCCTACCGGCTGTGATATCACATTGTCGGTTCCACTACCAACCCGACACATCTCCATGGAGACGTCGCCCTTCGGATTTTCTCATATTGGAACTCCCGAGATATAGTGCCCGGATCACTGTCCAGGTACCGGCGCCTGCACGCTCTATTGATCCGAAGGGATGCGAGCGGAATACTCTTGCCACAGACCTCACATCTCAATACAAGCGAGACGAACCACCGCCCTTACGCCGCCACCGCTACCTCGACAGGCGGGATCCAACCGCCATCCTTGCCGGGCGCATATCGTCTCATATTCTTAGTAAAAACAATATTTCAGTGGTTTTCAGAAAATATTTTCAGTATACATGGATCCATCATCTCATTCAGAGTCCGCGACTCATCTCAAACACTGCCCTTTCGTAAATCAGTTTCCAAATATCAACAGGTCATCGTTCCTCATCTCATATATCAATCATCCTTCACCTAATGTCAAACCATTCTCAGCCCGCCAAAAACCTAGGCCTCCGTTTTCTAATTTATCATAAAATCATCTACTAGAACCTTTAGGTTATATCCCATGTTCTAATACTCAAAACTAGGCCCAAAAGTCTTAAAATGGTGTTATAGAAGCTTACAACCTTGTTGGGAAGGTAGAATAGTTGAAAAACAAGTAAAATTTTAGAAACAGGGCGTGTGCGGCCGCACAGGGGTGTGTGCGTGCGCACGCCCAGAAGATTTTAAAATGTGTGCGTACGCACAGGCGTATGCGTACGCACAGGTGGCAAAACTTACAGAATCTGTTCACTCGCACAACCTGTGCCAGCTCCCCCAATAGACTGGCCTTCTCAACGTGTGCGTCCGCACAGGTTGAAATTCTTCCTTAGATATGTGCGCGCACAACCTGTGCTAGCGCTGCAAACAGAACGTATTTTCCTGCCTGTGCATGCACACAGGTGTGTGCATCTGTACAGGTCAAAATTTTCGCAGGCTGTGCGTCCGCACAAGGGTGTGCGCTCGCACATATCAGAAATCATGAAATTCGGCAACTTAGCAAAATTTCAGATTTTTAATACAAACTTTGAATGATCATAACTTCCTCTACAAAATTCTAATTTTCACAAACTTTATATCGATTTAAAGGGTTTTCAAAGATCTTTAATTCTAATTAAATTTTAATCAATTTTGAAAACCGAGGCAAAAGTTATGATCGAAAAAAGTTCACAAAATTCCCTTTTTACCGAATTTTCACATGTACCCAAATTTACCAAATTCACAAGCCACATCCAACTAGATCATAGCAAGAATGTTAGAACAGCTACTTGGAGTGTTATTATTTTAATCATCATTGTGATTTGGTCCGTTAAACCTTGTCTCAATCTCATCTTCCTCTAAATACCTAGAGCAGAAAGTTCGACATTCCTCCATCAGGTAACCTTCATCTATTCATCCTTCAGGTGCAGCTTTATTACGAACATACGATTTCAAATGTCCTAAAGTCCTGTTTGCAAGAAGATAACATTAATTAACAAAGATTAAACACTATAAATAGACTCAATCAAGATTTTTGATAAGATGAACTACAAAATATAAACATAACAGTCTTCCTTTCAACAGGATACATCCATATGTACTGCAATGGACCAGCAATTATTGCTTCTTCTATGAGATGAATAACTAGATGAACCATCACGGTGAAAAATGAAGGAGAGAATATCATTTCCATGTGGTAGAGCATCAAAGCAATTCGATGTCGAAGTTTTTCTAAGTTATCAATGGATAGGGATTTGCCAGACACTTCTCTAAAATTGTTACACAACTCAATTAGCACAGATGTCACCTCTCTAGGTAGGAATCTTCTAAGAGCGATCGGCAAAATGTGATCCATGAGAATATGTGAATCATGGCTCTTTAGGCCAAAGACCTTCCTTTTCTTCAGATCAATGCATCTAGAAATATTTGAAGAATAACCATCTGGAAAAGAAACACTTTTAAGAACACTGAGAAGTATATCCTTGTCAGCATTTGCCATTTTGAAATAGGAAGGCGAGTACTTAGAAGAATTAGTGTACGGATGGAGCTGGTCTCGGATTCCCATCAACTGCAAGTCCTTATGGACTGCCAAGTTGTCCTTAGTCTTTTGTTTGTCATCAAGTACAGTAAATAAAATATTGTCACAAACATTTTTCTTTATCTCATCATGCCAAGACAATGACGAATGAGATTATGCTTCCAGTATGGTAAATTCCAGAAAATACTCATCTTTTTCCGCTACGAAGGGTTGTTGCCAGCATTGAGAGCATCTTTTGATCTTTTGCGACTGCTCTGAATTTGAGACAAAATAGCATTGCCTGATAATGTTGGTGGAGGGCCTCTTAGTTCTATAGTGCCAACAAATGAATGCATATTATGTCTATACTCGTGGTTATGGGGTAACCACCGATGATGTCCCATGAAGCAATATTTCATGTCATGCTTTAACCTTCTGGATACTGTATCAAATGTACACAAAGGACATGCAAGACTAGTATGTATATTCCACCCAAACAAGTTATCAAGACATGGAAAATCACTTATAGTCCAAAATAATATAGCATGCATGCAAAACAATTTACCATTCACAGAATCATATACGTCAACACCTTTCCATAGATCTTTTAAATCACTAATAAGTGGCTATAGAAAAACGTCAATATTGTTACCAGGCATCTTCGGACCAGGAATTATCATAAATATAATAAGGGAGGTTTGCTTCATACAACACCATGGAGGATAGTTGTACACATACAGCATCACCGGCCATACGCTAATATTGGAATTGAGAGTCCTAAATGGATTGAAATGATCAATTGCCAAAGCAAGTCTTATGTTACGAGGATCTTTAGCAAACTCCGGATATAATTTATCAAACTCGTTCTATGTCTTGCTATCTTTTGGATGCTTTAACTTTCCATCTAAGTTAGGAAACTCTGAATGCCAACACAATAGTCCTGGTATTTTAGAGGACATGTTTAACCTTATTAACCTAGGAGTGAGAGGAAAGTATCTCAATACCTTTGCAGGTATTAGCCTATTCATATCTTCACCTGTGACCACAACTCCCGGATTGCTGCTGGTGTTCTCCTCTACTTTATATCGACAAGCATTGCAAACTATGCATTTATATCGACAAGCATTTGCAAAGTATACAATTATTTGGTCGTGCATGAATTTTCTCATGTCCCAAGCCTAACAGCTTAATCATCTTTTTTGCTTCATAAAATGAAATAGGTAGATTAGCATGTGGAAAAGCTCTCTTGAGAAGGTCAAGTATCATCGAGAATGTCGTGTCATTCGCACCGTATAGCACCTTGATATGATATAGCTCAACAATAAATGACTTGGAAAAGAGTCGTCCTCTCTTCAACGGGCTCATCATCTTTACCGTCAAAGTTGTTGTTAGCTAAACCGAAAATATCATTCAGCATGTCTTGTACGGAGGTCTTTCATCTGGTTCTCTATTTTCACATCTTGATGATTCTTCTTCAGGTTGGACTACGTTTTCTCCATGTATTCTAAAACAAATAAGCATCAATATATGAAACCTTAACATAACTAAACAGGGTACTTTATCTTATGGAAATACTATTCTAACCAAACACCGCTGTCCCACAGCCTTCACCAACCTATCATCCATGCGATCCGATCACCGCCGCCTTCCTAACTTCCTCAATCCCAGTAGAAAGTACAATTAATAACAATGCAAGTAATTCACAAGTAAAAGCATACAAGGCAAGTAGATCAAGTAAGCAAATAGGAATGTTATTCAATTAGGCATACAATTACAAGTCGGCAAAGCAAACAAACAGATAGAAAATGCATATGATGAATGCCTGCCCTACTGGCTGTGATATCACATTGTCGGTTCCACTGCCAACCCGACACATCTCCATGGAGACGTCGCCCTTTGGATTTTCTCATATGGGAACCCCCGAGATATAGTGCCTGGATCACTATCCAGGTACCGGCGCCTGCACACTCTATTGATCCGAAGGGATGCGAGCGGGATACTCTTGCCACAGACCTCACATCTCAACGCAAGCGGGACGAACCACCGCCCTTACGCCGTCGCTGCTACCTCGACAGGCGGGATCCAACCGCCGTCCCTGCCGGGCACATAGCGTCTCATATTCTTAGTAAAAATAATATTTCAGTGGTTTTCAGAAAATATTTTCAGTATACATGGATCCATCATCTCATTTAGAGTCCGCGACTCATCTCAAACACTGCCCTTTCGTAAATCAGTTTCCGAATATCAACAGTCCATCGTTCCTCATCTCATATATCAATCATCCTCACCTCACGTCAAACCATTCTCAGCTCGCCAGAAACCTAGGCCTCTGTTTTCTAATTTATCATAAAATTATCTACTAGAACCCTTAGGTTATATCCCATGTTCTAATACTCAAAACTAGGCTCAAAAGCCTTAAAATGATGTTATAGAAGCTTACAACCTTGTTGGGAAGGTAGAATAGTTGAAAAACAAGTAAAATTTGAGAAACAGGGCGTGTGCGGCCGCACAGGGGTGTGTGCGTGCGCACGCCCAGGAGATTTTAAAATGTGTGCGTACGCACAGGCGTATGCGTACACACAGGTGGAAAAACTTACAGAATCTGTTCACTCGCACAACCTGTGCCAGCTCCCCCAATAGACTGGCCTTCCCAACGTGTGCGTCCGCACAGGTTGAAATTCTTCTTTAGATATGTGCGCGCACAAGCTGTGCTAGCGCTGCAAACAGAACGCATTTTCCTACCTGTGCATGCGCACAGGTGTGTGCATCTGCACATGTCAAAATTTTCGCAGGCTGTGCATCCGCACAAGAATGTGCGCTCGCACATATCAGAAATCATGAAATTCTGCAAATTAGCAAAATTTCAGATTTTTAGCAGAAATTTTGAATGATCATAACTTCCTCCACAAAATTCCAATTTTCTCAAACTTTATATAGATTTAAAGGGTTTTCAAAGATATTCAATTCTAATCAAATTTTAGTCAATTTCAAAAATTGAGGCAAAAGTTATGATCGAACAAAGTTCACCAAAATTTCCTTTTTACCCAATTTTCACATGTACCCAAATTTACCAAATTCACAAGCCACATCCAACTAGACCAATACCAAACTTCCATTTCCAGCACAATCTACCCTTTTAAATCACATTTCACCATTCTCAATCATCAAACACAAGATATGTGACACTAAGCTCAATTGTTCCACCAACACATTTACCAACCATCAATTTATTCCTATCAATTCTCATCATCAATTTCATTCATACTTATATCAATATCCCACCACATAAATCATTCAAATCATCAAACATCTCAACTCAACATCGTCATTTTCCACCAAAACAACATCAATTTAGCATACAACTTCAACCAACTATCATCAACAACCATATAAATCCAACCTATCCTATAGGTCACTAGCCTAAGTGTCCATGAATATTATATACTACATAGAGAAAACCGAAACTGGTATGCGAAATTGCTACTCAGGTTGTGAATTGTTGTTCGAAATTGATTCCCTGGCAATGGCACCAAAAACGGATGCACAGAACCATGGTCTAAACATATCTTCACAACTTCGCATAACTAACCAGCAAGTGCACTGGGTCATCCAAGTAATACCTTACGTGAGTAAGGGTCGAATCCCACGGAGATTGTCGGTATGAAGCAAGCTATGGTCACCTTGTAAATCTCAGTCAGGCGGATATAAAACAATAATGGGTTTTCGAAAATAATATAATAGAATAGGGATAGAACACGTGCAGAGGCCATTTGTAGAGTTGAACGCTAGTTTTTGTGCCAGTTTGGGCGTTCAACTCTGGTTTTGGCTCCTTTTCTGGCGCTGGACGCCAGATTTGGGTAGAAAGCTGGCGTTGAACGCCAGTTTGCATCGTCTATTCTTGGCCAAAGTATAGACTATTATATATTGCTGGAAAGCCCTGGATGTCTACTTTCTAACGCAATTGGAAGCGCGCCATTTCGAGTTTTGTAGCTCCAGAAAATCCACTTTGAGTTCAGGGAGGTCAGAATCCAACAGCATCAGCAGTCCTTCTTCAACCTCTGAATCTGATTTCTGCTCAAGTCCCTCAATTTCAGCCAGAAAATACCTGAAATCACAGAAAAACACACAAACTCATAGTAAAGTCCAGAAATGTGAATTTAACATAAAAACTAATGAAAACATCCCTAAAAATAACTAGATCCTACTAAAAACAATGCCAAAAAGCGTATAAATTATCCACTCATCAGAAACCATACCTTATTCGATTACCTATATGCACCAAAACTCCAATTTAGCACAAACAAGCTCCCAACCACAATCCAAGCTTTCAATTCCACTCCAATAAGCACAATTAAGTTCCAATAGCTCCCAAAGCCACAACAATCAAACTATATGCATACAAACCACCTCAAATCAACCTAGGGTTCCAATTAAACATAAATGCACAAGAGTTTAGTGGCTCTTACCTTTCCAACCGATTTGGATGTCAAAACCCAAAGCTAAGCAAAGATTATAGTGAACCTAAACATCCAAAATCACAAAAACTCACTTAATCACAAACCCTATGAACCGAAATTTTGGAGAGAATAATAGAAAGGATTTCGTGATTACCTCTCAAGTTTCTTGTATGGGTTTTGTAGAGCTCTTCATGAGAAATGCGTAGCCGCAAACGGTGCAGCGATCGGAGCTCTATAGCTCAAGATATGAGCTTGTGAATATGGTAATGAATAGTAACCATGGGGTTTCTCTTCTTCCCCCTTTTCAGCATGCAAGTGTTGTGTTTGTTTGTGTGTTATGCTGAAATGGGTTCACTTAGGAACCCTTTTATATGTTGGGCTTGGGTCCAACTTGGGTCCGGTCCAATCCGTTAGTATTTTTAGCCCGTTTGGCCCAACTTCGGGCCAAACCTTTAAAATTAACGCCTGATTTTTCATTTCTAATGTTTTTCTAAGGTTTTTGACTGTTTCACTTTTTCGCGTGCGGTACCGGGCAGACTTGAACCGGTTCAATTGGTTCAACTGCCGGTTCGTAATTTTTCACGGTTTTTTACAGAAGGCACATTTTCTGACTCAGAAAAACTCACTGAGTCCAAAAATCACCTTTAAATCCTCAAATTCTCTCTCTAACTTCTCGGAATCTAATTTGGGCGATATTAATTATTTAATTAACTGGTTGATTAGTTACGGTTCTTACATCTCATACCTGGAGGGAATTTGTATGGTTCATCTTCTGTAGTCTCATAGCCATCTCCAGATAATAAAGATAAAGAACTTAAAACAATAGTCTCCTCAGCCAAACTTTCACCAACCACTTCAGACATAACCACATGGTGATCAAAATAAATTTACAATTCATTAATTTTTCTATTCCTCAACCTACTTTCTCTCATCTGATTAATCTCTCCATCTTTTTTAATGACATGAAATCCAGACTCTATATTAGGTGTTCCCATATCAAACCAGTATATCTTCTTATACTCTAAGTAACCTAATTCCTTAAACAACTCAACCAAGTCAAAGAAATTTATATAATCCAGTTCCAAAAGGAGAAGCCTTTACTTTCTCTCATCTAATTAATCTCTCCATCTCCTTTAGTGACATAAAGTCCAGA
Source organism: Arachis ipaensis (assembly GCF_000816755.2). Lineage (NCBI taxonomy): Eukaryota > Viridiplantae > Streptophyta > Magnoliopsida > Fabales > Fabaceae > Arachis > Arachis ipaensis. Next base: position 83,012,551 of record NC_029786.2, on the reverse strand, counting down.
CTCCATATTAGGTGCTCCCATATCAAATTAGCACATCTTTTTATATTCTAAATAACCTAATTTCTTAAACAACTCAACCAAGTCAAAGAAATTTATATAATCCAGTTCCAAAAGGAGAAATCTTTTCACTTTACCATGCAAGTAGCAGAGACCTTCTTCAGAGTCTCTGCCAAATATTTTTCCATGATGAAAAACAGGAATAACCATATATTCAGCCATCTGTAGTATAGTATAGCAACACAATTTTATTTATTTCAACTTTAATAACAAATCCTAACATAAATTTTAACAAACAATTAATTATGACTACATTGTTTAGTTTCCTATTAAAAAAGTTGGTTGTCCACCTAAAGAACTGCATATTAGTTTAGTTTTTATCAAAATACACAAGATTTATTCGTATTTTATAGTTTCAATAACTAAGACCACAATGAGTTGTAGACAATAATGGTGACTTGTCAAAATCAGAATCACTTTGTAGGACCACACAAAGCACAAGAGACAAACACATGCTTGGAGAAAACCACTTACTTGAATCGTGCGAAGTGTCGTCAAAGGACTCCGTCAAGCTTTGTCAACAACATCGTCTAGCTGCCGTCAACTACAACGTCGTCAGCACCCTTGTTAGCAATAATGTCAGTGCCTCCCTCAGCCTACGAAGCGTCAACAACATTCTTGATGAGAAGAAGATTCTCTTAGAATTTTCTTGTAATTGTGAGGCTTCGTTGATGGGGTTTTATGGAAACCGAAAGTCTGAAAGGCAACTAAAAGGTTTTCCTCCATTGCAGACGACGTCAACTTTGACGACATGAATGTGGACAGTTTGCCCCTATCCATTTCAATTGTCCAACTAAGCATATAACGAACACGTCATCAAGCTAACGTGCCAAGTGAGTGTGCTAAAGTGCCGGGTCAGCCTTGATGGAGATCGCGTTGTGTCACAAAAATAGGAGAGAAGGACCTAAGTGAATCGTTTTTATTTTGAGGGGTCACGTTATTTTAGGAAAGAGGAGTTACACAAATAAAATTGTGTATAATAAATTCCAAAAATGCGATAAAAATACAATGTACTAAACACGCTTGGAGTTTTCAATTTGCAAAGACCAAATAGCTTCAACATTTTAAGGATGGGTCACTCTAATGCTACAATTAGGGGTGGAAACAGGCCAGGCCAGGCCTGGCCTGTCATGTAGTTGATTGGCCTGAGCCTGGCCTGCAGCCTGTTATAAACTTTTTTTAAAGTACTAAACCTGGCCTGTTATTCAGCCCGGCCTGGCCTGAAGCCTGTTAAAAGGCCTGCTAATTTTTTTTTACAAAAATATTAAAAGGCCCAGACAGGCCTGACAGGCCAGGCCAGGCTAATTAGTGAGCCTGGGCCTGACCTATTAACATAATAAGGCTTTTATAACAGCCTGAGCCTGTGCCTATTTTATAACAGGCCAGGCCAAACACAGGCCAGGCTGTAGGTCCCTGGCAGGCCGCCTGGCATTTTTCCACCCCTAGCTACAATTGGGCTAAATCCACAAATTCTCTCTTTTTTTTAATTATTAAACTATTAAATATTTTCTGGAAAAAAAATCATTAAATATTTAAAAATTATATAATTTCACAAAGATTGCAATAAACTTATAATTTCTAAAGACATAAAAAATTATAATTTCTAAATTCACAAACACTAAAAGTCTTTATAATTTAAATATCTAATAAACATAATCATTAACCAAGTTTTTAAAAACAAAATAATCAAACCAACATTGTCCAAAATAAAACAAACGTTGTCCAAAATATATAATTAAATATTATTCAAATTTCTAATCAATCAAACATAATCCAAATTATAACTTAAAGTAAAACGATCCAACATTCCAAATACGAGCGTAAAACTAAGATTTTAAATTCAATTATCATCTTAAACCAAAGCCTACTGTACAAACCTGTTTCAACCCGCCAAAATCTATAGATTAAGTAATATGGGTTAGACGAACTATTTTATTATAACGGTCTCAAATTTTTAATCCAATCTGTATTTTTTGGTGAATTATGCGAATTAACCCTGCAAATTTTGGTCCGTTTGTCACCCATAGCTACGTTTAACTTTGAAGAGACCAAATAACTAGTTTAGATATTAATACCTATTAACACTCATAAGTCACATCTAACGAAATTACTTGTTAAGTTGCTTATATCTCTATACAGGTCCCTATGTAGTACACTCGGTAAATAAAAGAAGGGGAACAAAAACAAAAAGTATAGGTAAACAATACATATTGTGAACAATGTGAATAATAATTTAAGAAAAAGGTATAATTAAAATTAATATTCAGAT
>NC_029786.2:82996859-83009709 GCF_000816755.2 Arachis ipaensis | reverse complement strand
AACAGATTTCAAAATTTAAAAATTAAAATTATTATTTAAGTATATTCATACTACATATGGTTACTCCTAATTCTACCATAATCACCGTTCTTCCCTCTCACGTCCACCAACACAGCCAAGGAGACGTAGAACACCATCGTCGTTACACAGCTCGGGAGATACAGAACACCACTACCGTTGCTCCGCTATTGCCCTTCACCGCCGCGCCAACTTCTCCCCAACCGTTAGTTGAACACTACTATGCTACTTTCGATAACAACCGCGCCGGACTGGTAAACCTCTACCAGGAGGGCTCCATGCTCACCGTCGAAAGCCAGAAGATCCAGGGCGCCCAGAACATCGTCGCCAAACTCACTTATCTCCCTTTCAACCAGTGCCTTCACTCTATCACTACCATTGACTGCCAGCCCTCTTCCGCCGCCAGCGGCATGCTTGTCTTTGTCAGCGGCAACCTCCAGCTCGCCAACCAGCAACACGCCCTCAAGTTCAACCACCCACTCTCTACCATCCCAATTCTACTTTTTTTCTCTCTCTAATTGTTTTGATGAGTTCCATCGTTTCTGTTATTCAATCATAGTTAGTTTAGAAAGATTATTTTAGTAGACATGCGGATGATTATTTTAATTCTGATTTGGATGGTTATTTGATTGGATTGTGTTTAGTTATATATAATTAAAATATGTTCGATGTTCAATTTATTAGGAATGCAAATGATTATTTTTATCCTTAAATAAATAGTTATTTTCACTAAGGATAAACGACGCTAGTGACCGTGTGTGACAAGCCAAGCAGTGAGGGCGAGGAGTTGACGGCGACGACAGAAGATTTGGAAAAAAAATTGGTTCTTTGGTAAATTAGAGTATAATTTTTGAATTATTGAATGAGATTTTTTAGTTGGGTAATTTGGGTAGAAGTGTTTTTTTTTCATATTTTATTGGGCTAAATTTCTAGCTCATTGTTCATGTTGTTCAGATTTTCCATTATCTACCTAACGGAACGATCTCGAAATAGTTTAGACATTACAAAGTATATTCCTCCTGTTTTCTTTAACATAAATTGACTTGCTTATAAAGTCCACAAACTTTTCCGTGAATCATCTGAAAATATGACTTATTAGATTTGTGATCATACAAATAAATTTTCCCGGATTTATATCAATTAAAACGCACGGGAAATTTACATTTTTGTGAAATAGACACTCATTAATTGAACATATTGAAGCCGATGTTGAATACTTGAATTAGTATGAACTATGAACACTGAACAGAAGCATGCAGGCGAAAATGCAGGTAAGGGTTTACATATCATAGATGCGGGTAAATAAATGTAATTTACAATATACATGAACCGGTGGTTAGGGTTTGACGTACTTGCATTGAATCAGGAACAACCAAAACATCGACTTATGGAGAAAAAACTTGATGGCAGAGGCTCTGAATCAGGCTCTGATTTTTTCTTAGGAAGCTGTTTAAAAAATGCTTTGACAGCTCCTGTCACGCCATCCTCATTTTCCATGGCCTTAGCGAGTTCAACTGCACGAGCCTTCACCTGGCATTACATTATGAGATTATATTATTGTTTATGATCTTCTAGAATGCGTCAAACAAAACTATAGACGAATTCAACCACTACTAGATTGAGATACACAACTTATACAGTTATCAACAGTTAGATCTGAGGATGAGGAAGAAAACAAGGAAAAAGCATATGAAAGAAAGAATAGCCTACAGCTCAGACAGAGAACACCTTAAAAATTTTCCAGAAGTATTGATGCAATACCTAGCAACTTCAAATCAACAGGTCCTGACAATATTAAACAATTCTCTTCGTATAGTACTGATATGGAAACAGGAAACAGGAAACAGACAGCTGGATGTGCCTACTGGTCCAATACACTTTCATTTGGTTTTCCATAATTTGATACCCGAGGTTCTGATCATAATGGCTCTAACGTGGAAAATGGGTTTGATGGAGTTGGATGAGTGAGGAACCACAGCCACCTTTAAATACAATTGAGAAACCTCTCTAATCCTAGTGTTACCAATTGATCTTTGGGTCAATGGCATTTGAAGTTGCCACCAAACTCAGGGATGTAGGTACAATCTCAACCAGTAAAGTCTATTGTTAATTATAAATTTACGACCAAAAACACATTGTTCAACAGTCAGTTAATCCCTTTCAAACATGTTCCTAAGGTGTAAAAGTGAGTCAGGTTTACATAAGATAACTGTTGTGTATAATCTCATAATCTTACCTTTGAGTGCAAAATCAACACATTCAACAAGATGCAATAATAATTTGCAGTGTTGCAAACAACATTGCCCATGCATACTGAAATCTAGCCAGATTGCTAACTTCCAAAGAAGCAGGCACTGAGAACCTAGCTTTTGCATGACAGCAAAATATATGTTGGGCAAAGTAGTATTACCTTGGGATCTAGCATAAACTTTATTGCATCAACCAACTTGGGAAGTGTAAACTCATCAACTGGGATAGGTTGAGGACCAACTCCTCTAGCATGTACTCTGTCGCCCCAAAATGGTTGATCCCCGAAAAATGGAACAATGGTTGTTGGACACTGAAACATACCAATTATTAAACACCAAATAGTAAGTATTCAAAAAGTTTTGTTTTTATAAAGGAAGAAATATTATTTATAAAAAGTTATTGATATTACATGGAGGTTGGAAGGATAAAGATTTAGATATCCTCAGTGTAAGAAAGAAAAGAGCAAAGCTCTGCAATCTCTCTACATATCAGAGAGATATCCCTCTAAATAGATTTTGAAACTTGTACCATGTAATTATTATGATTCAAATATTATTTATAATGAAAATTTAAAAAGCCGTAGATTCCTTACAGCAGCTTTCAGCCCAGCAGCTGTTGTTCCTGCACCTCCATGATGCACCTGAAAACAATAATATTAGAATTTTGTAATTCAAACACGAAGAATAAAAGTAGGTAATGGTTCTGTACTTGAATATGAATAGAAACCAAAGGTATATAAACCTACAACACTGCATTATGATACTAGACAAAAATATAATTCACTAGGGACATGGCTATCTGAGTCACATGCCCAACGTGCTTACAAGGCCAACACTTCAACGTATTGGAGAATTTCCAAAACAAATTGACCATTATATTATTTTTCAACGTCATTGTTATTTTAAAAAATTGCCGAGCTAAGAGTATCAAACTAGATTATCTCACCACAGCCTTGCAGCGTAAGAACAGCCAGTCGTGAGGGATATTATCCAATAAGTATATGGATTCCTTTGGTTCTGCCACTGGGAAGGTACACATTTAATTAAAAAAAAAGTTATTACAATAGAAAACCAAAAATATGCAATATTCTTACAATCTCCAAGACCTCCCCATCCTTTATTGATGATACCCCTTTGTCCAGTCTTCTCAAGTGCTTCAACAATTATTTCTGTCATCCTTTTTGGTTCTTGAACAGGCTGGAATATGAAAACGTGAAAAAAAGAACAAGATTCAATTTACGACTACCCAGATAACAATAACCTGATTGCTTGTTTCCATTATTAATTATGACGTGAATCGTCTATTACCAACCATTATATGCAACACATGACATGTTAGCAAAAGCTGCATAATCAACATACTTTCCAGGAGTCAAATACAAGAAATTTGAAAGTCAGTAAACGAAAATGTTCAAACAATTCACTTAATGAAATAGTTCCCCAAGAACATAGTAAACAAGCTACAGAATTTTAAGTTAAAGTTTTACAAAGCTTCATGTCAATAGAACATGGCAAACAAAAACAAAGTGAAAATATTCAGCATCTTGCAAGACATAATAAATCAAAATCTAGCAATAAAAAATATTAATTGATGGATAATTCATATAAGATATTAAAGACATTCATATGCCTGTCTTAGAGTTTAAACATACCAAAGAGACTATTCACAACAAGGTATTAGAGACTATATGAGCCAGTCAGCAAACAACCTACAATTCAATCTTTGTTATCAAGTTCTTCAACGTGTCAAATTTCAAAGCACAAGGTCGATGAAAGTAAACACACTCACCAGGCTACCAAATCCAATGTAGATAGGCTGGTCACCATCTTCAAGCCATTTTACAAGGGCCTCAGGAGGTTCAAAGTTTGATGCAAGATCAAGGAAACAAAACCCTACTACATCAATTTTTGGTCCCCAATCTGCAAAACAAAACACAAGATTGAATGTTGAAACCAAGAATCAAGTAAAAAGAAAATCTCATAGGTGGTTATTTTACAAAGAGCACTTTGAATTACCAATTAATAAAATCACTACCAGCTAAGAGAGAGTTTAGAAGCCTTATTCTATAAAAGGAAATGCGGAAGCTTTCTCCAAAATTGGTTCAGATACTTATCTTCATTGTACAAAACAATTTAATGTTGATTTCGTTGGTGTCCGGGACAAATGCATAATGATGAGTATTGATAACAAGTGAACTGCATGTCACAACGACTACAAATACAAAATATAAAGATTGGGATCTAAACCAACAACCTTTGGGTTTAGGAACAAGGTGAGGACTCCATATGTATGCATGAGGAACATCACTATCAGAGCCTTGCGACCCACTTAAATATGTGACTGGTCGCAGCTTCAACTTCTTCTTCCTAAGATCATTAATCATGTCTCGTATTCCCAGCCAAATCAATGAGTCCACTATTTGATATGAAAGCTGAAGAGTTATAAACAATCAATATTTAGTTAGACATCAAGGCAATAAAATTCACAGTGATAACAAGAACCAGCTTATTAACAAACTCAACTCTGTAACCAGCTTGTTGCTTTACACGGGACAAAGGATGAGGAAATTCACTAGTTGGCCTGGAGAAAAAGACAGTACATAAAATGCAGATTTCAATTCCAGGGAAAACTAAGATTAACAGAACCAACTGTAAAATAACCAAATGGAATCATAATACATGAGGATGAGAAAGGGATAAGAGTAAATACAAATTTTAATCACCAAAAGATACTGTGACATCACTTTGATCCTCAGAAAAATTGACATTAGTATTTCAATTATAAAAGGTGAAAAATTTTGGTTTCATAATAACAACAACTAATGGCATCAGGCACTTTGTGCCTAGTGTTAGTTGTTTACCACTAGTGAATTCAGTTATTATGGGGAAAAAACTGCATAAGTTTATATTAGTCCATTACAAATGTGACCAAGGTGGTTAATTGCTCAAAAGTTTTATATAGGGGTAAAGAAATAATAAACAATATCATTACATTACAGAGATGAAAACTTACGTCCATGGCATTGTGAAAAAAATGTGAACTGGAATTTTCAGTGCCTCTGCCACATGTGTGTGCCCTAAAGATGCATATTACAATGGCATTAACAAAATTTAACAAAAGAAAACATCAAACAGCGGGACATACTCATCTCATAATAAAGGAAGAAAGAAATCGGATTAAAATACCGAGAAAAGTAAAAGAACTGTGGTGGTATAGAAATCAGTAATCCAAAGTTTAGATAGGTGGAAGAAGAAATATATGAGATTTAACACATTCCTGCCGTCATCTATTAGAACTTAGGAGGAGGCCAAAAAATAGTTTTAAATCTCTAATATACCCTCTTAGCAAGGCTCCTTGGGCTTGAAGCATGGAAAAAAGGTGGCTTTACTTTGAGCCAAATGGGGCAGCTAGCATCATATTCAAAATAGGTTACCAACAAAGGCTCTGATATTATACTATCAACTGAAGACATAATGGTTTCATAACACTAACAATAATGTCTTTTATTGTAGCTTTATCATAAACATTATCCATCATACGCAAGAGAATTAAATACATAATAATGCATTATGGTCATACATTATTTTAACAACTACTTTTTGGACAAGATATGCAAGGATCAGCAAATTGTTGAGAAAGCAAGAAGCTTCAATCCACTACACAATGCGTTATTGTCATGATAAAATGGGCAAAATGGTCTACTTAGTCTTTTATTATCAAAAGATCAGGTATGCAAGCATGACATAATTGTTAGTTTACTATTTATTTTAAGGATTAAAATATCATATTAAATCAAGCTAACCATGCTCTTATTTTATAATAATGTGCATGTATAAGCAAAATAGGAATCCGATTTCATAAACAGATGGAATATGAGTAAATTAGGGCTGAAAATGAAGGAACCTCTGTTTTGAAAATGACTCAGTCTTAGCACATAACTTTAGATATGGAAAGTTAGCATTTTTATGAAAATGATAAAGACAATCATAATTGATAAAGTAAAAACATTGACTCAAAACCTAAATTTTCATGCACAAATTTTCAACCAGGCACATCCTCTACACTTGACTGACAAAGGAAGTTATACCATATGCTGGGGGATTGGCAATGATTGCATCTGCTTTAAAGGGGACACCAGAGTCAATATCAGGATCTTTACAAGCTGGAAGAAGAGAGTTAATAATTTCTTTCATCTGATTTCGCTGCACAGGAATCTCAGAAGGTCCTGATGGGAGAAAGCCCTTGTTTTTAACCATATCTGCTCCAGAAAGTATATAAAATTATTAACGTAAAATGATAGAGAATCACAACTAGAAAGACAACAATTACAAAATCTCATGATCCAAAGTTGGTACTTTAGTTATAACTAATAAATCCAGTAATGTCATATTTTAAGGATGATGTTACAGGAACAGCTCATTTTTTAGATTGGAATTAAACTGGATAATAACTAGCCATCAAGGCAAAGACGGGGAGCAACATGTATTTTACAGGTAAATTCTTTTTTGGTAACTTAGCTAAGAGAAACAGAACGAAAGATACAAAAAATTTAGCAAAATTGCGTATAAAGCCACTCAGATAATAGAAGAAATTTATACACGGGTTGATAGCACTTACAACCAGCAAGGACTTTTGGATCACCCCCTAATGGATAAAACTCCAAGCCAGCCGTCAAAACAAACTCCTTGAAATTTGAATGGGTTGCTAATCTAACACGATGACCATAGTCCTGCACATAAATGTGTAAAAAGAATTTTCTCAAACTTTGCTTCAATAATACTTTAAACACAAAGTACAACATTATAAGAGTTCCAGCTAAAATGTTCTTACTCATATGAAAACAATCAGAATCATGTATTATTTAATGATTTTTTTGGGTATAAGTTAGAACATCTCCACTTGTAAGAACATGCCTGAAAGAAAGTAATGGGAATTGGGGAGTTTGTAATACCCCCTTTCTATTAATTTGTTCGATGTTCTTTTCAGAATTTTCTTATCAGGGAACAAGGACGCACACACATAACCAATGGAAAATTGGGGAAAACAGAAGATGTCTCTAAAGGTAGAAGCATTACATATTTTGATAAATGACTACACATCTCTTTGTGCTCTACCAATTACATGTGTATGTTTTGGATAGAACAGTTTTATTATGAACATATGATATGAAAAAGCATCATATACAATTTAAAGCATTGAAAGAGAAAAAGCGAGATATAAGAAAATATCTCAAAACCTGCAAGCGTTTTCCTATTGCAACAAATGGCTGCACGTCTCCTCGTGTACCAACAATAAGCATCACTATATTCAATGGTGGGATATACTGAAGATCTGTTGCATCAAGGGAATCATCAACAACATCTTGTACATGTCTGGATTGTGTATCAAGAGCTTCAGGTTCAACATCTACTGGAACATCAAACTCTACAGTTCCATCGTCTTTTACGGTGGCTATTCTGTTCAACAATTTAAGCTGCACAGTTGTAAAAATCAACTGAAGTTCCAGCCATATAACATTTTAAATAAATAAACAAAGAGGACACAACAGTAATGAGAGAGAGAGAGAAAGAGAGAGAGAGAGAGAATAATAAGAATGATGGAAAAAAAAAAAGAAAACAGGAGCACATGATTTTCCAAAGATACAACTTTTTCTTTTTCTGTCTTTTAAACTTTTTAATGCCTTGATCGATAAGTAAGATCACCTGATGATTACCTAAGAGCACAGCCAGGCAAAACAAAGAGCCCAGTTAATACTTAATAGCAGAGAGTAAACGTGGAACAAAAGTAAGGGAAGGAATCTACAGTATCCCCATGAGAAATGAATGGTATTATTGAACTTTCAAATACCAAAATCTTATAGATCACTAATCTCATGATACTGGATGCAAAGGATGACAAGTAGTCCATAATCCAAAACTTGCTGACTTTTCTAATACTAGGCGAAATTTCATGAAGATATGTTGGAAATTACACTCTGTCTTTGCAAAATAAAACATTTTAGTTTACCCATTCATATTAAAATATTTATTGACTTCAGGGGACCAGTGCTACCCCATAAATAAGCTGCTCCTGTAATAATTGGCAAAAGGAAAAGGAAAGAATGGGATAGAATCATAGATCAAAATAGTATACCTTCTCCTGTACAGGCACTTTGTTATCAAAAATTTGAGCTGCATCTTCTGGCCTTAGATGTCTCTGCCTCTCTGTTTTTGACCTCTCCAACTTGAACTTACTTGAACTTGACTCTGATTTATCTTCATGTGATATGTTTATTGGCAGTGTAGTCACTTTAGACAGTCCCTTGCCAGCAACGCCTGAATAAGGGGTAGAAAACAAGACATCTTAAAGCTCATAAATGATTGAGCAATAAGATTGAGCATATTAAGGCATACAATAGAATTATTAGAGAAAAGAGAATTAGTATATAAAAAATGCTTAGAGATCTTTAATTGTCTGGGATTTGTTTGTTATGCCACTATTTGGAAACCACGTAAATGTTGGAGCACATTCCCTCACCTTCAATGAAAGATTTCTAAGATATGAAAGTTTGTTGGAAGGCATTAGGCATCTGGGCTATATTTGGAGTAAACAATATCGTCATTTGAAGTAATTGAAGTTATTCATTGATAGTGCTTCTTTTTCTATGTTCTGTACAGAGGGTAATTCTGCCTTCTCAAACTTTATTGCAAATATAGTCAATGCCCAGACTGAAATAAAAGATCCCAGACTGAAATAAAAGATCATGGTTGTGTTAACAACTGTAGAATCTTTATGACATGGATGAAAGAGAGAATAGTGTTAATGCTAGGTTGGAAGCATTGCACTGTATAGCTTACATTGATGCCCAGGTGCACTGCAATTTATTTTTGGATAAAGAAGAATTGCATTGAGATGGCGAGAAGGATAATACATCAAAATAGAGGATAAGAGATCCTCCATACAAGAACAAAACTAAGCAAAAGAATAGCTACCTATGGCGCTTAACTTTCCAATCTCTCAACATTTCTAAGAGGGAAAGACCTTTAGAAACTGATGCACTTTACACAAATAGAGGCCAATCACTTAATTCTATCCCATTAAGCTTGCTTTTCTGAAAATTAGTGCAGTGCAAAAGCACCAAGGGTTCCTAAATTTCGTAAATGAATGCAATTACATAAGTTGGTTCAAAAGGATAGGTTGTGCATTGAGCCTTGAAATATGGGCACACTCACCTAAATAATGGAAGTAGTTGACTTAACACGAGGAATATTTTATGTGTCAACAAGGAACTAAGTGGGCAGGGTAGAGAAGGCTAAGGAATACATCATCTCACAATTTAAGCTTTGGTACACATGTAAAGCAAAGACTAGAAACTGGGTGGAGGTATAACTGTTGAAGAACATTGGAAGAATGATGTGGTTGAGGTTAAAAGACTAGCACACAGGATCATAACACTAAAGTCTGTAGAAGCAGGGGAGACTTTTCAGGTTATTAGGACCTATTCACCCCAAGTAGGATAGAAGAACATAAAATAATATTTTAGAAGGATTTAGAAGGTTTGGCAAGGCATAACATTAGGAAAAAGGATTTTCTTCGGAGGAAACATGGGCATGTGGAGAGGAAAGCTAACAGCGGATTCTTGGGGGATATGGTCTAGAAGTCAACACAAAGGGTGAACCATATTAGATCTCTCTTTAGCATTTGTTTTCTTTTTTTTCCTAGCCAACATCTGTTTTATGAAATAGGAAAAACACCTTGTAACATTTAATGGTAGGCTGACGAGCTTTGGAAGCACATGCTTTTCACACAAGTAAAATTTAGAGTTGAAAATTAGAGAATACATCAGACTACAAGTCACTAGATTTAAGTCTTGATTCCATTAGCTAAAATGATGGAGTGATGAAGGGAGATGCAAATCAATAAGCAAACAGGCTTAAATGTTTCACAGGTGAAGATGCTACAGTGAATTATTAGACACATTAGACAATAGAATTGGAGTAACACCTATTATAGAGTATGGCAAAATCTTGTCTCAGTTGGTTCATACACATATATGGGGAAGAGCCATAAACGCGGACAAGAACAGTAGATCAAATGGAAGGTAATCCCATAGCTAGAGGTAGAGAGAGATCTAGAAAATAATAAGTGAAACTATTAAAGCAGATTTAGATGTTAATGATTTAAGGTAATTATGCAAATATGATTAGTAATAGAATACTATGGTGTGTTTTTTGTCAGGCTTCCTGTACTTTTCATATTTGTTCGTACATAGAGGATTCTTAGGGTGCAAACAAACAATAGTTTGTAAATATGTGTGTCAATGCCTCATCGAGTTTAAAGTGTACGCCTATTAAAGTATGGAAACTAGAGAAGTAAAGTGTATAGGGACAACATTTGAATAAATGGTGATAGATTGAGTGTTTAAAGTTTAAAAGTTGTATATCTCATTTCTTATCATAAAAGATTTAAGTGCCGACAATTCTAACCACTAAGGATATAAACTAACTCAATACATATAAAAGATTGGGTTAATTCGACAAAATCACCCATAACGGTCAACAAACCTATCCAACAAACTACCCATTTTTAGTTCTGCCAAACTAACTCCATCTTTTATGGGGATCGACTATCGAGTTGGTTTATATATTCCAAAGTTAGAATGATCAGGGTTCAAATCTTTCAAAGTCGGAAATGATAGAAGAGAAAAGGGGAGAGGAAAATTTTAGGTGGACCTTGTCAAAATATTTTCTTCTTTCGTGTGGGGAGAAAATACCTCTACCTATGCTACAGAGTAGGTCCCAAGCCTGTTTGAAAGAGGATTGTATTAGGCCTTTTGTCAGAAAACATAAAACTTTGTGATCTTTTCATGACATGGATCAAATACAATATTGCACTAAGGTTAGGTCGTTACTCGGAAGCGACGCTGTATGGCTCGAGTAAAATGTCAAATGAACAGGGGCCAGCCACATCGGTGCCAGCATGTAGTGCAAATGAGCAAGGGTTCCTACATCTTCATGAACGGACGAGGGTAAATAACCTATTTTACAAAGAAAAAGGTAAGCCGCGCTTTAGTACATGGAATATAGGCACACTTACAGAAAAATCCGTAGAGGTGGTGGATACCATGATAAGAAGAAAGATTAACATTATGTGCTTGCAAGAAACAAAGTGAGTGGGAGCAAAGGCCAAGGAGTTGGACACCTCAGGTTTTAAGTTTTGGTATACATAAAAGGTGAAGAATAGAAATGGGGTAGGCATTGTTGTTAATAAGCAATGGAAGGAGGACATGGTAGATGTTAAAAAGGTGAGTGACCGAATCATCGCTTTAAAATTGGTTGTAGATGGGGAGGCCTTACATGTGGTTAATGCTAGTGCACCATAAGTCAGTTTGGAAGAACACCACAAGGCAAGGTTTTGAGAAGAACGGGAAGGTTGTATGATGCATGCCTTTCCCCCATAACATAGTCCTTATGAAAATCACAGGAAGATTTGAATGAGAAGTTGTATTTGTGGAGATAAGCTTTGGAAGTACATGGTTGCAAATAAGTTGCATCAAGACAGAGTAGATGGAATGAACGTTTAGCAATGAAAGGAGAAAGACTAACACAGAAGATAAAAAATTGGAGAAAATGTTTTACCACAACTAAAGATATTTAGGTATCTTATTTGTATTATTAAGGACAATGGAGAAATAGAAGATGGCGTAAACCATAAGATTCAAGCATGTTGGTGAAAATGGAGGTGTGTTTTGGATTTTATAAGCAATAAATAAGTACCTTTAAAACTAAAGGTAAACTTTATCATATTGCCACTAGAACAGCCATGTTGTATGTGGCATAGTGTTGGGCAGCAAAGGGTGAACATGAACATAGTCCAACATGGCCGAAATAAGGATGTTTCGATGGATGAAGTGGTCAAGCGAAATCTTTGTGTGAACTATCTCACTGTAGACATAATACATAATAAGATGCAATGACGTTGTTTGATCTATGTAACCGGCCCCACCTTGTGAGATAAGGCTTTATTTTTGTCGTCATGTGGGGAGAAAATGCATATATTTATAATCACAATTCTATCCTTGTATTTTATTTTTCTTCCATATATATAGATACCTTACAATAACATTTTGCTTTACTCACTATTCTACTCAACCAAATTAAAAAAAAATTCATATTCGTCTCCCTCTATTTTCTTTCTTTTCATTTTCTCTCCTTAGCCAACGAAACTAGTCCTGGGTTGAGTAGGATAGAAACCTATACAACAATTATTTTTTACTTTCTTTCTTGGCACCAAGGGCAGGTTGATAACATTGGAGATGCAAGCACCTCAGAAGGAAGGTTGAATTATATGGCCTGGTGAAGGGCTGAAGCTTGCACATCATCAAATCAATCATTGCACCATCAAAGGTAAAAGCTACAAGAGAACCATCCTAGGGATTTTCATTATGATGATTTATGTACTAACAGTAGTGACCACATCTAGAAAACTATAAGTTGAAGGGTACCATAAGATCAACAAACACTGTCGGAAAATAACAACAAATATGAGTGTAGCTTAAGAAACTCAAAAATGCTTGGCTTAGGTTGGCACTAAGTGAAGCTTT
>NC_029786.2:82989919-82996843 GCF_000816755.2 Arachis ipaensis | reverse complement strand
GGGGGGGGCAGCCCCGGAGGGGGACAACATCAACACGCACCACACGCACCCGCATTGTAAATGTCATTAAGTCACTCATTAATCTACTTCTTGCTTTTTCTAGCTCAGGTCATAGTCAAAAGACCCCAGACTCCTGAGTAAGTCAATAACTTGCCACTACGAAAGAATCATTTTATAAAATGAATACAAACTTACATTCACGCCATTGAGAATAGCATAATTTTGATTATCCATCCCATTACACTAAACTAAACCCTCTAAAAAATTGGCCAAATCATGTCAAAATCATCGCATCTACTAATTGCTTAACTTACACGCTATGTACGCAACTTTTATGTGTTCAAATTTACACTACTAGCGAAACTCGAATTTCCATGGATTCATTGTCTCGTTCTCATATTTCCAGACAACAAAATCTAAATTAAAGTAAACAGTTTAAGCGCACAGACAACAATAAATCTTGCGATTACTACTTTAGTAAAATTTAAATTCCACAACTCAACTTTCGCATTTTTCAGATTTGTTATTTCAAAATTTTTGTTCAGTATTCAACTTCTCTTAATTTCGATTAAGGATTACTAAACGTGCAAGAAAAGCAAGAACAGAAGAAGAAGATTCGACCAATCAATCAATTGATCTCAATAGAGAGAGAACAGTACAAACCTGAAGCTGAAGAACTGCTACTGCTAGCGTTACCGTTACCATTGGAAGAACCTCCATTAGTAACATTTCCACGGTCCGCAACTTCCTTGCTGGCGCTTCCGCTGCCGTTGCCGTTGCCGTTTCCGTTTCCGTTTTCCGCGCCAATTTCGTGGTCCATTCTGACGGAGAGATCGCTCGAGCTGGACGAACTAGAAGACGAGCGCCGCCGGCGATTCTCCGTCAAGTCCGCCATTGCCCCCGCCGAGTCCGACGAGATGTTCCACCGGCGGTGAGCTAGATCAGCCGCACAGTTTCAAGAGAGAGATAAAGAAGTTGAAATTCAACTGAAATTGAAATTGAATTGAAATTGAAGAGAATTGAATAGAGAGAGAAAGAGAGAGAGGAATAGGGAGTGAGGGCGAAAACAGAAGATGTCGAAATGCGATGCAATATATTAAAAAAGCGACAGTGGGGCTGTTTATTGTATGAAACGGAAAAATGGTACAATAAATATCATATCACACCATATGCATCGAAAAAAAGAAAAACAAAATGAGTTGCACCGTTCGATTGAACCGGGCTTGATTTGGTTTGACGCGGGACGGGACACGTGGACACTTGGACACGGGGACGAGTTGTAGGTGTTATCGTCGTGCCATGGAAAACGGAATGTCAGTAGAACCAATTACGAAATATCAGGACCACACGATTTTTTCAAAAATAATAACGAAATAAGTCTCAAAATGGTCACTGTCGAGCCTCATATTCGTCTCTGAGATTGCTCTCTAGGATTCAAATTCGTCCTTTCGGTACATTTCGTCCACCTGACATTATCAGAAAGCTGATTTGGACTCTTTCGTGACACGCTGGTCAGGTAATGGCTAGCTGACGTGGATTAGTAAATTTTTATAGTGCAATTTAGTCCCTAAATCAAAATTAAAAATTTTAATCTCCAAATTTAATTATTATTCTCTTCTCTATAGTAGTAACTCCTCTCTTTTCTTTCTTCTCTTCTCTTCTCTATATAGATGTGAAAGAGACTACAAATTATAACTTCATTAAAAACACGCTTATATTTTGTTAATTAAAAGTCACATACTATGTCTTTGTATTTAACATTTTATGTACTCATTTAACTCTAGTTTAATTAAAATATTTTACAAAATTTAATTTTATATTTTTATATAATTTTACAAAAATCTATCTCTTGTATTTACGGAATTAAAAAGTTACATAGTTATTATTATATACTACATGTTTCAAAATAATCATGCATCATCCTAATTTAACTGTCATCCTAATTTAACTGTCATTCACATAGTATTAATATAAAGTGTTATATTATGCCATTTTAAATCCTATGATATTTCTATTAAAATAAATAAAAAACTAATTAAGTAAAATAAATATAATTAACTAATTTAAGACACTAATTTAATCATATTAAAATATTAATTATATCATCTTTTTATTTGCAAATGTCATGCTGACATTTTAACATTTTATATTAGCATTAGAGATGAGTTGAGATTCACAATTTATGAATTTAGGAATCAATTTAATTATTTTTAAAAGTCAACAAATTTTTATGAACGTTCACAATTTTAGAAACTAAACTTTGCATTATTTCTTTAATTATATATATCACATAACTATTTTTATGTTATAATCTCACTATCTTTTTTACAGACAAAAAAGGGATAAAAATGGTTAAACTTGTTTAAATAATGATTGTTAAGAAGATTCTAGTTATTGTTATTGTTATAAGATACTTCAACTAAAAAAAACAAAAAGAAAAATCTTGTGAATTTAGGATATGAAGATCTATGCCTGTAGCGAAAAGAGGAATTACTGTAGAAAAGAGAATAATGATTAAATTTGGAGATTAAATTTTTTAATTTTGATTTAGGAACCAAATTGCACCATAAAAGTGTTAGAATTTGGTTGAATTAGTCCCACATTGCTTAGGATAGCAAATGGAGTGGGTGGCCTAGGTTATAAATATGAGGCTAAGTTCTCCAAATTTTTTTGCACCAGTCAGAAACACTTTAAGCTTGTATCTGATTTTTCTTTTCCTCTGTACTCTTTGATTAGAGAGTGTTGTGAGGTGTAGTTAGATATTTGCTTTGAGAGAGTGTGGGTGTACTAGGGTGCCGGTGTTAGAGAGAAAGAAGTCTATGTGTTGCAAAAATTTTCACATAGTGATATTCTCTGGTTGTCATTTGACAACGGCCGTGGTTTTTTCTCCGGTAATTGGAGTTTCCACGTTAAATTCTTGTGTTGTGATTGTGTCTATTTTATTGCTCTGTGAAAGGTATTTTCTCAAGAGGGAATGGTGTATTATTCCCAACATGTGGTATCAGAGCTTCGGTTCGGTGGGATTTATTCTTAGTATGCTTTGTAGTTGCAGCCTAGTCTATGGCATTGAGATGCAAGGTGTGTGGCGGAGTTAGGTCGATGGCTGAAGAACTTCCAGGAAAAGCCAATTTGGAAGTTGCACCATGAATTTTCAGCAAGGTTTCGATCTGTACCAAGGCGAAATGTTTGGAGTGGACTAATTCCAAGTGAGTATACTTTCATGGTGGAGTATGATAGTTTTCTGAACTATGATTGTCGGTATAGACAATGGCAGCAAAGAATTGTCGGTGTTGACTATGGAAGCTGAAGATGTGTGACTATTTCAATCAAGGTAGAGATTGTTAGGATTTGGTTGAATTAGTCCCACATTGCTTAGGATAGCAAATGGAGTGGGTGGCCTAGGTTATAAATATGAGGCTAAGTTCTCCAAATTCTTTTGCACCAGTCAGAAACACTTTAAGCTTGTATTTGATTTTTCTTTTCCTCACACTCTTTGATTAGAGAGTGTTGTGAGGTGTAGTTAGATATTTGCTTTGAGAGAATGTGGGTGTACTGGGGTGCCGGTGTTAGAGAGAAAGAAGTCTATGTGTTGTAACAATTTTCACATAGTGATATTCTCTGGTTGTCATTTGACAACGGCCGTGGTTTTTTCTCCGGTAATTAGAGTTTCCACATTAAATTCTTGTGTTGTGATTGTGTCTATTTTATTTCTCTGTGAAAGGTATTTTCTCAAGAGGAAATGGTGTATTATTCCCAACAAAAAGTTTACTAATCCACGTCAGCTAGCCGTTACTTGGCCAGCGTGTCAGGGAGGAGCCCAGATCAGTTTTCCGGTGGTGCCAGGTGGACGGAATATGCCGGAAGGACGAATCTGAGTCCCGGAGTGCAACTTCAAGGACAAATATGGGTAACTTTTAAGTTCAAGGACTACTATGAGACTCGAGTACAATTTCAGGGACCATTTTGAGACTTGTCTCAATAATAACATATAAATTAATTATTATTATTATTTAATAAAAGCAGAACTACTTCATTAAGATGAGGAAAAGAATAACATAAAATACAAGATAGGAGTTGGATTCATATTTTGGTTTCTTTTATTTGATATTTTTTTAAAAGAATAAATAAATATTTTTTATCATGAAAGATTGAAGTGCTGATATTATTGATTATGACTAATTTAAATAAATTTTATAACCATGAAAGATTATTATATTTGTTTGGTATTTCTAACTAAATATTAGTCTATGAACAAACTAATTCTCATTCTTTCTTTTTGTTTTTTTCTACAACAACAATAACAACAATAATAAAGAGTAACATATTTTTCTCTATAATCTATTTTTGGTGTATTATCAGTATAAAATAGTTTGACATGTATATTTAAGGGTAATTTATGCAAATAAAATGAATGAGCAAAACCTTTACGCAAATACAACATTGACAATTTTCAAACACAAATGCAACAAACGCAACTATATATAATCCGCTACATCCTGCAGCGGAACTCAGTTGCACGTAATCTGCTACAGGGTATTGCGATTACGTTGAGAGTGGGTTACTCATAAACCGCTACACCCTGTAGCGGTTTATGCTCATATGGTGCGAGACTCATAATCCGCTACACTCTCTAGTAGATTATGAAGAGTATGAAAACCGGGTTGGCTTATGTTTAAAAAAATTACACTTTCTAAAACCGGGTTTGTTTTGCATAGAATAAAGGACATTTTAAACTATTTTAAGCCATTTTCTATGCAAAACAATTTTAAAAAAATGACTTAAAAATGTTAGGAGTACTATAAAAGTTTGTAATATCTTAGTAATTTAGGTAAATACTGGTTATAACTATATATTTTATTAAAAAATTAATAATTGATTAAAAAAATTAATAATTTAAAAATTAAAAAAAATATATATTTTATTTCATGCATTAAAAAAATCTAACAAAATATTTAATTATGAGACTTCTTTAAAATATTAATGAGCTATCAATTCGAATTTTATACTGGAAGCAGTGACTTACCTCTATTGATGAACAATGCTCCTCCTCCAAAAATTCTTTAATTACTTGTGATTTAATTCTGTCCATTCTTTTATTAAAAAATTAATAATTGATTAAAAAAAGTAATAATTTAAAAATTAAAAAAATATATTTTTTATTTCATGCATTAAAAAAAGCTAACAAAATATTTAATTATGAGACTTCTTTAAAATATTAACGAGCTATCAATTCGAATTTCATACATACTCTTTTGCCAATTTTTAATAGCTCATGAATATTTTTTTAATACAAGGTCCGTAACTCTGGAAGCAGTGACTCACCTCAATTGATGAACCACGCTCCTCCTCCAAAAATTCTTTCTTTTTCACTTTACCCTTTTCACGCCTTTTAGTAACGTTCCATGTCTTTATCAGGAGTTAATATCTAGCACGTTTGCTTAGTTGGGGAATTCCCATTTTTCTTTTGCTGTAAGTCCAAAATGGGCCTATTATTTTATTGCACCAATAAAATTTATCTTTTGAGAAAAAAAAATAAATTTATTTAAATTATACTATAAAAAAATATTTTATTCTATACAAAATAATTAAAAAATGGCTTAAAAGATGTTAGAAGTACTATAAAAATTTGTAATGTTCTAATGACTTAGGACATTAAAGAAATACTCTACATAGTCAATAATAATTTAAAAATTAAGAAAAATATAGTTATAACCAGTATTTACCTAAATTACTAAGATGTTACAAACTTTTATAGTACTACTAATATTTTTTAAGTCATTTTTTTAAAATTATTTTGCATAGAAAATGGCTTAAAATGCCCTTTATTCTATGCAAAACAAACCCGGTTTTAGAAAGTGTAATTTTTTTAAACATAAGCCAACCCGGTTTTTCACACTCTTCATAATCCGCTAGAGGGTGTAGCGGATTATAAGTCTCGCACCATATGAGCATAAATTGCTATAGGGTGTAGCGGTTTATGAGTAACCCGCTCTCAACGTAATCTGCCGCTGCAAGGTGTAGCGGATTATATATAGTTGCGTTTGTTGCATTTGCATTTGGAAATTGCCAATATTGTATTTGCATAAAAGTTTTGCTCATTCATTTTATTTGCGTAAATTGTCCTATATTTAATTACGTAATATTATATCATAAAAAATAACTACTATTTTTTTTTAACCGCATGAATGATTATCTAAAAGTACTAATGTAATTGCAGGATTATATAAAATATTTTTATTGTCAGTAAATCAAAATTAAATTATAAATATTAACTCTCCCTCTCTCAATCTGTAATATTATCCTAAAATAAAAACATTTACTCATACTATTACTATTCATCATGCATAACCCCACTAATGTTAGGAACACAAATCTATCACTTCACCTTCAATTTCACTGTCTTTGGACTAAATACATGCTCCTCTACTTCAAGCATGTGAGCCAAAAGCATCGTTTTAAAGGCAAGGACTTTTACTTTTGCGATTTTTATCAATGACTTCAGCAGAATAATTACATTTTGTGATAGAGTTCTGATTGGTTTCGCTTCATTGAGGATTGGTTCATTCCAAAACACTAATAACAATAAAAGTAGTGATGAAAATGAAGGGCATGTTGGGAGTAATAATGATAGAAATGAAAATGGAACAACAAAAGATGGTGGCTTAGAATTTTAATTTAGTAAAGAATGTGAGAAGAAAAAAGAGAATATCTGAAAAGAAAGAAGGAGTTTGAATACCATTACTAAATTTTTTAAGGAATAATCTTTGGTTAGAAATGTCAAATGGATATAATCTTTCGTGATTATAAAATTTATTTAAATTAATAACGGTCAGCGTCTCAATCTTAATAAGATCATAAATGAATATTTATTCTTTTTAAAAGAACATGTACAATATTTTTAAATTTTAAAATTTTATATTAAAA
>NC_029786.2:82989525-82989811 GCF_000816755.2 Arachis ipaensis | reverse complement strand
GTTTGGATCTCGGAAAGAAAGAACCGTGTAGAAAACTAGAAACTAGAAAGCGAACATTCTTCAATGTTTGGAAGGTGACTTTACAGGCTGCTGGGCTATGGTATTCGGTTCTGTCAGGATATTTTTAAGGCAAACATCTGAAATAAAGGGAACCGTATTCAGTGGAAAAAGAATCTACATACTGGCTTTATTATTGAAAATTCTAATATTAATAGAATTTTGCTACATCATTTTTGGCTGTCCATAAGACTCCATATTAACTCAGTTACTGTGGTCTTGTATTCGA
>NC_029786.2:82989226-82989518 GCF_000816755.2 Arachis ipaensis | reverse complement strand
TAAATGTTACATTATTAAATAATTTTTTGGGATCTGAATCCTCTAAAATTGTATTGTCGCTTTAAAGAAAAAAATATATCATTAATCATCATTGAATTAAGATAGTAAGACTTACAAAAATAAAAGAATCTAATTCAATTATGATTAAAGTATCACTTTACTATTTTATTAACATTGTCACTTTAAAAGATTTTTTTCAACTTTTTTATTATGAAACTTTCAAAAAACTAATGGCTATATTAGAAATTTTTATGCTACAGGTTATTTCTCAAAAATTTTATGTCAACGTAAA
>NC_029786.2:82979552-82988297 GCF_000816755.2 Arachis ipaensis | reverse complement strand
TATTATTTAGTTATTATTGATGTTGAATTTACATAAATTATTTTATATATGAAAAAAAGTGGTATTTTTGTTGAATATTGGTCTTTAGAATATTTTACAAAAATATGGATGTTCATAAAAACACCGACACAACACGCACCATGCATGTTATCTTATCAAAGATTCACAGAATTTCGAGACAACTTTAACAGAAATTATCAACAGAGATTTGTCACGTGTCATCTTCCAACGCAATACGCACCCTGCGTGTTACTTTAGCAGGAATTTTTAGCAAAATTTTGAGACAACTTTATCAGAATTTCCTACGAAGATTCGCCACATAACAGCTTCTAGTGCACACGCACCCTGCGTGTTACTTTAGCAGGGATTTTTCACGGAGTTCCAAGGCAACTTTATTTGAGATTCCAGCAGAAATTCGCCACATGGCAACACTAGGACAACACGTAGGGTGTGTGTTACCTTTATCAGAGATTCCTCGCATGTTTTTGAGGCACCTTTATCAGTGTTTCCAAGGACGGGAACGCCACATGGCAGCATCAGGACAATACGCAGGGTGCATATTGACCACTTTTGATCAGTGTCTCTATGCAGGCGACAAAGTTTGCTCTAGAAAGTGCCTTTATTAATGGCACCGAGGCTATAAAATGGGTGGTGGGGTGAGGCAGAGTCTTCATTTTTCATTGTGGTGTTTAGTTTAGTAACATATACAGAGAGATTTTAGGGTTTAGTAGTATAATAATACACTATTTGAGGGAAACACGTAACTGTTCCATTCAATAACAGAGAAGTCATGTGATTACATTATGAAATCATCTTTCGTGAATACTTCATTGAATATCAATGGACCAAACAAAAAGTCTCTCGTTTTTTTTAAATACTGCAAATTGCAAACAGGTGTCTTTAGCAGCGAATTTATCTATCTATCTCTTAATATATAATAGGAGAACAATATATTGTTATATTCTTAACAAGTGTCTCAGCTGATTTCACGACAAGTGTCACTTTTTTCTAGTTGACAAGTGAATGTAAAACAAGACAAAAAAAAAAAATTGGATACCTAGAACATTATCCAACGTACAATAACAAAAGTTATTTGACGACTTAAAATTTAAATTTGAATCATATATTAGTACAATAACCATCTTACTTTGAACCCAAACCCCATATCACTTTCATATTTCGAGGTTTACCTTTTGTTAGTTTGTGAAAGATAGTTCGAAGTAGTTTTTCCACCTCTTAGAGGAGCTGTTCTATTTTCAATCACAACACCAAGAAGCATGTCTGAAAATTTTCATTTTGTTAGATGTGCACCCAAAAAAATTTGACTGGACATTTCAAGTTTATACAATGAGGGTCTGGGAAGACAAGGAGTGTGGAACTATTAAGATAATCCTCTAAGACATTAAGGTAATTATTCTAAGTTTTCTTTTCTATAATTTTATATAAGTTGTATTTCATTCTTCCCATATCAAACTGATACAAATTATTTTTGTCATATGTCTTCTAGGGAGGAAGGATTCACGCCTCTGACCCAAAGTCCTTGGCTAGTAGATGGAAGCCTATCATCATAGAGTTTTAGATGCACAACATGAGCCATTTCATAGTAAGTGACAATAAAACAATATCAAGTAGAACCACTGTTAAGTGGATACTTACATTTTCTCATTAGACAAGGGCAACACATTCAGTGAATCCAACATATCCTCTTAAAGCATTCCGTTTCAAAACTATTCTTGAATTATTGAACGAGGATGAGAAAGTTGAAGACTTAGAACTATTTGGTGAGCTCATTCAATATGATAGTATATGTCATTTTATATTAAACTAGATAGTCATGTTTAATGTGTAACACACATGTTAAACTTCATTGTAGATTTGATTGTTGAGGTGGTTGGAAAAGATGATCCAAAGGAAGTGATTACAAGCAAGGAAAAGGAAACTAAATGATTGGCTGTGATTTTGGAAGATTAAGAGTATGTCCTATGCGTAGATATTCTTTATTAAAGATATTTATGTGGACCAGTTACAAATTTAGATGCTTAATAAAATAATATTTTACTGTAGGAGCAACAAAATTGGGTGTACATTGTATGGAGATATGGTTGACCAACTGCTTTTGCAGCTTGAGGATGGTAGGGTGGAGCACCTTATTCTAGTGTTACAATACTTCAAGTTAAACAGGTGAAATGGCAAGACAACGGTTCAGAGCTACTTTTATATATCCAAGATGCACACTAATTCAACGCTAAAAAGAAATAGTTGGGTTTAAAAGCAGGTAAAGTGGTTTATATCACTTATAAGACATACAAGCATATGAAGAAGTAGCCGTCTATGTATTTTACGATTGATTTTTCGTGATTTTTTATATCATAGGTTGCTTACTGGTGCTCCTGCTTCTTCAAGTAGGATAAGCCATGTCTTATTCCAAGGGAATATTTTGGCAGCAGATGAACTGAAGCAAGGAACCATTAGTGTGAAAACCCTAAGGGAGGCACTAGGTGCAACAAAGGTTAGTAGATTGTGATATTTACTATCTCTTAAAATATCTTCAAATTGTAAAATTCGGTTAAATTATAATTAATAATTTAAGTATGAGAAAAAAGATTGAGAAATTAAAATATATAATTTGGGGAGATAAAATATTTAGAATGCGAATTAAAACACCAATCTTAAAAATTTTGTCCCAAAATTAGGACAAACGCGCCAAAAATCAGACTTGAGCCACACTTGGGCCCAAGGCTCGCATATAAAACCCCCTTCCACACTTAGCATTCAGCACACACCCCATTCATTATCACATCTTCAGCACCAAAGAAGATAGGAAAAGAGGAACCCCAGGAGCACTATTCACTATCTCTTTCAATTGCTCATAACTTCCAATCCAGAGCTTCGATTGACAAGTCGTTTGCGGCCATGCATTCATCTCAGATCATTCTTCAATTCTATCTAGGTATTATAGTAACTAAATACAAAACCCCTGCCTAGTTTTCCATGCTCTTCAATTTTGCATTCTTGGGATATATGGAGTTGAAGTATTGTGATTTTAGTTTTTTAGGGGTACTCTAGCATGAATTTCAAGTGGGTTCCATTCCAATTTCAAGTGAATTAAGGTAAGAAATCCTTTCATTATCCATATTTTTAAATAAAATCCTAGCTTGAAATGTGAATTAAATTATTGTAACTAGATTAAATGAAGAATGATGGCCTGCTTGGGTTGAATTGTGTTGCGGTTTTGTGGCTTTATTTGGTTGTGAAGCGTTTATAGAGGCTTGATTGATGTTGGGTGAAGCTTGGAATTGCCGGAAGAGGAAAGGAGTCAAGAGTGTGGACTGCTGTCAATGAAGGTACGGATTTTAGTTTCGGGTAGGCATTATGTAAAGTTATGTGAATACCTAGGTTAATTGCCCTAGGATAGGATTAAATAGAATGATGTATGTTAATAATGGGTTATGTGTTACTATGATTTATGAATTGAATGTTTGATGTGAAAAATATGATTGTTTGAATGGAATTGAATATGAGGTTGTGGTTTTGCTTGTTATAATAATAATTGAATTGATGTGGATATTGGGCCGGAGTCAGTGATGGGTGAGGAGTCTCCCATGTGTTAAGTGGAGGTAATTGGCGGAGTGATTATGTTGCAATGGATGCAATAATGATGATTGATTGAGTTGGTTGTGATATATTGTTGCATGAGTATGTGTGTTGGATTACTTGATTGAGAATCGATGTGTTAGGTATGGAATAATGGTGGATTCATGAATGATGGTTAGAATGTTTGAAAATGTCATTGATATGGTTTTGGTTGAATTGAATTGAGATTTTGATGAAATTGAGTAAAGATTCAACATTGGTAAAAACCAGTTTTTAACCAACTTCGATAGGCCATAACTTGACGCTTGGAGTTCAAAATTGAATGAAATTAGTCTTAATTAAAGCTAGTAAAAAGATCTTTAAAACCATATAAGAATGAGGGGAAATTTCATAGAGAAAGTTATGACTGTTTGAAAATTGGGGTTTTGAATTGAATTTTGAAATTATGCAGCAAACCAGAATTTCTGGTATGCGTGCCCACGCACACTATAGTGTGTGCACACAGCACAGAATGGGCAACAATCCTCATGCGTACGCACGAGGGGTATGTGTACGCATCCCCAATAATTTTTCAAGTTGTGTGTACGCACAAAGGTCATGCATACGCACAAGCTGAGAAGCCTTTCTGATTTGTGCGTATGCATAAGGGTGATGCATACGCACAGGTCCTGTTTTCACACATAAACTTTGTTTTTAATTGTTTGGTTTTCCCGACAAGTTTGTAAACTTCTGTAACCCCTAACTAAGGTCCGATAACTAGTTTTTAGGTCCTGGAATGAGTGTGAACATATGGATTGGATGAAATTGATATTTTGGATGAGGTTGTGGATCAAAGTTAATGAGTATTGATGAAGGCTTGGGGCGAATGTACTTACTGAGTAAAGATTTACTGTGAACTGAATGAGGTCTGAATCACTATTCTGGCAAGGTCCGGGTGATATCCCGCTTGCGTACTAATTTGATCTTGCTTTGGAACCTGCACCGGGCAAGGACGGAGGTTTTATCCCACTCACAAGTTTGGCAAGTTGAGGATGAAGGATTCCCTCTCTTGTCGTAGTATGGGGGGAAAGATGGAAAGACACTCTCCTTCGTATTGTTTTTCCCCCCACATCTTTCTCTGGTTGCAAGGTGAAAAGGTACACTCCTTCGATGTAGAAAGGCACACTCCTTCGTAATACCTCTAGGAGAAGGTGGAAAGACACTCTCATTCATTGATGTTTCTCCTGGGGATGCGCAAACTAGAGACCATATCCGGGTTATCTACCGGATATGCCGAGTTCTGGCAGTTTAACTGACACGTGATCTTATAGTCAGTAGGACAGGTATGCATCATTTGCATTTGTATGTATTGTTTGAGTGTGAATCTTGTATTTTGATTTGCCTTGTTGGATAATTATATCTATATGCTATTTGAGCTACTTGCTTTATCTATTCTCTCTATTTGTGTATTCTTTGTATTGTTTTGCATGTGTTTGAACAATTGAGAGATCCTTTATGCTAGCGGTGGTGATGCTCAGGGTTGTTATGTGTTGATAAGAATTGATGATGGGAATGTATTTGCTTATATGTTGGGCCGGAGGCCATGGTTTAGTTATATATTGGGTCGGAGGCCGTGGGTCACTTATATGTTGGGCCGGAGGTTGTGGTGTGATTATAATTTAGGCCAGAGGCCATAATTAGCTAAATTATGGATTGTGATATTGAGAGAACTACTAATGGTTCGTATTTGATTGTTTTGCTTGGGATGGAGGCCATAATTGATCATATGTTGGGCTGGATGCCATGGTTTGATTTTAGCTTGGGCCGGAGGCCATGATAATTTGAATTATGACTACTCTAGTCTACTAAAATTGAACTATTGTATACTATATTGCTAGAATTGGTCAATTGTGATATTGGGAGAAATGCCGAATTGTGTTGCGAAGAGTTGAGAATCTAAAATTTCTTTATAGATGAGACTTAGTCTGATTTTTTCCTATTTGGATTTAGAAAGGACCCTAGACTTGAATCTAGTGCATTTTGGAGTTTAGAAATGCCTAGTGGGTTCATATATTTTTACATAATCTCTATTTGGAATTATTACCTTACTGGAACCTTCGGGTTCTCACCCGTTGTCGAATTTTATTTTTCAGATGCAAGATGTGACGCACCTCGTTGAGTGTGTTGGACTCTTGATGAAGCGAAGACTTTATTTTTGTGTTTAATTTGATCTATGTCGCATTTTCTCCACTTTTGGTATATGTATTTATGTATATCCTTCTTTGAGGTTATTTTATGGAGAACCAGGTTGTATTTTGTATCTTTCTGGGTTGTATTATACTTTCTAGTCGACCTTGTCTTCGCAGGTCAAGACTAGTATTGTTATGTATTTCCTTTGAACTCTTATATATATTTCTTTCATTTCTGTATCTCGACAATGTATATCTTTGATGTTTCGAGTGAGATGCGCTTGTTGTTTTGTTATTCTTTTTTCATAGGCTCCTAGATATATTACTATCCTTCAAATATATGTATGTATTTTGTTTTTAAGCATCGTAATGCCTCACCACCTCTGATTTACAAATATAGCGTAAGATTTTGTGTGGTAGAGAATTACACAATAATAAGAATTAGGGATATAGCAATAATTGATATCTTTTTTGACAAAATAGGAATGCCCCTGTTAGTAGATTATTTATCTCTTAAAGTATCTTCAAATAATGAGAAACAATAATAGAACATTAATTAATATCTCTTTTGACAAAACAAAAAGATGTGGATATTCCCTCTGAAAAAAAAAATGTGTGGACTTACAAGTGGAACAACGAGAATTAGGTTTAAGTTAAGACCAATATAAATGTTTTTGTCTAACTATTAATTGGATGAATATGAATTTTTTTGCCTAACTAAGTAAATTAATTATTTCAATAACTATATATTAATCTTTTTATAAACAAACTATACATAAATACAATAAAGTAAATCAGATTAAGTACATGATCCACGCTTACACAGGCTATACACTAGGGTTCTAATATAATTAAATGTTACTTAGTTAGTATTCATTGAGGAGGATGCAATGGCTACTATTACTGATGCCTCTACTACCGTCACCGTGGAAGGAGGCTGCCACTGGTACCAACTGGAGCTGTACAGCCATTGCATTGAAGGGAGAGGGAGCTCATCGGAGCTGCTGGCAGAGCTGCTCCTGGTCAGCTCTGATCCATCATTGTCACACTCTAGTCTCCCTTGTTTATCGGAGCTGAAACTTGCCGCCAAACTCCACTACACGGCTGGAGCCATTAACATCCATCACTGTGTGCAGCTATCATCGCCTTCTATCATCATCATCATTGTCTTCCTTATTTAGCATTGTCACCTTCAAACCCCCCCACCTCCACAATAACCACGGGATTTCAACCTTTAGTTTGGCACTCCGGGTTTGATCTTTTCGGTCCCTTGAGACCAAGTTATGAGTAGGCTTTACATTTATAATTCTTTGACTTCGCATCTATAATTATTTTGACATACATCTATTATGATCTTTGAATTATACTCACTAAATTTGCCTTGAACGATTTTAATTTGATTAGAATAGTTGAGTTGTTAGAGTTGGATAATTTGTTTTTGTGAATCTCACACTTTAAGACTTTACATTAAACTATATACATGTTTGATGAATTTTTACATTATTTTAGGATATTCAATTTTACTTGAATATGTGATTTCGAAATATTGAAGTATTTGTTGGTACTCATATACTCTGAAATTGTAAAATATGTTAGAATTATTTATGATTGGAAGTATGATTCAAAAGGATTTTTGATGAGAAAGTATCAATTGATTTGATTTGATACCTTATATATTTGAAAGATCAAAGATTTATTGTATTTGAATTATATGTTTTGAATTAGTTTGAGAGGCTCGTATTAGAAAACCGTAGTTAACAGCAGTCATGACGTTAACTTAGATGCATCTTGTAATGCCTTAAGTTTTTATATCGACTTACTGTTTTTTCGAAAATTTGTTTTTCGGTAATTAGTTTTATTTTGACGATCTGGTTTCGGATTTTGAAAATAAAATAAATAATCATGTAAGATTATTATTATGTTATTATTTTATTTTACATGCTATCATTAAAATAAAATTTTGATAATAATATTATTATCGGGTTCGATATCTGTCGATATAAGTAAATATCGGTATTTTTTGATGAACTTAGAGTTGCAAATGCTTTATCATATTTTATTTCTTATAATTATTATGTCACTAATGTCATTTATATTAGTAACTT
Source organism: Arachis ipaensis (assembly GCF_000816755.2). Taxonomy (NCBI): domain Eukaryota; kingdom Viridiplantae; phylum Streptophyta; class Magnoliopsida; order Fabales; family Fabaceae; genus Arachis; species Arachis ipaensis. The sequence goes on along the minus strand of NC_029786.2, from coordinate 82,980,430 downwards.
ATATATATATATATCTCCATATATATTATCACTTGTGTTTTAATACATTTACCTTCGTAATTATCTGTTTAAGATATTTATAACTTGAATCGCTGACTCAGTAGCCCTAATGGACAACACCTCACCCCACCCTTGACACAATTAACTATATCATCATCATCATAAGCCCCCTAATCTCCTTCTTCATCACCGAACCAAGAAAAAGAAAAGAGAGAGAACCGTGAGAACTCCATGAAACTGTGAACTTCCAACTTCGATATCTTAAGTTTCGTAACTCTGATAAAAAATCTAATCCAATTAAAGTGTTCGTATCTTCCTTCTCTTCACGTTGATGTCACTTTTTTTTTAGAGAAATCGACGGTAAAGTTTCTTCCTTCCCTTGGTGGTTTTGCCGAATAGTGCATTGGAAGGAGTAGCCGATTTTCGATATTTTTTTCTTCAATTTCTCGTTCAGAAGCCTTCTCTGGAGCTTTGGTTTTTGTAATTCGATGTCAAAAAATAAAATAAATAATAATTTAATATTATTATTATGTTATTAATTTTTTACATGCTATAATTAAAATAAAATTTTGATAATAATATTATTATCGGGTTTAGTATTCGCTGATATAAGTAAATATCGGTACTTTTTGATGAACTTAGAGTTGCTAATGCTTCATCATATATTTCTATTTCTTATAATCATTTTGTTACTAATGTTATTTATACTAGTAACCTATATATATTTATTCCCATATGTATTATTACTTGTGTTTTAATACATCTAACTTACGTAATTATCCGTTTAAGATATTTATAAATGGAATCGCTGACTCGGAAACTATATAACTTGACACCTAATCATCCTTAATCACCATTAATCATCATTCTCTTCATGC
>NC_029786.2:82975519-82978447 GCF_000816755.2 Arachis ipaensis | reverse complement strand
GAGAGAGAGAGAGAGAGAGAGAGAGAGAGAGCGTAAAACCTCCATGGCCAACCTCCTTTCGAGTTCGATTTCTTGAGATCCGTAGCTCCAATAAGAATCTAAACCGATTAAAGTGTTTGCATCTTCCTCCTCTTCATGTTGACGTCACTTTTTTTCAGGAAAAATCAATGGTGTAGTTTCCCTCCCTCCATGATGGTTTGGCCGAGTTGAATCATTGGAAGGAATAGCTAATTTTCGACGTTTTCTTCTTTAATTTCTCTTTCAGAAGTCTTCTCTGGAGTTTCAGTTGTTATAATTCTCGTACGGAGGTAGTGTTTTGGTAATTTTGTAATAATTAAATATATTCTTGATGTCTGAAGTTGAATGAGTTTATGCTTGATTTTTTGTTGAAATTTCAATGATTAAGGTTCGGTCACCAAGAACAGCTCCTTCATGAAATTTTCACCAATTCTTCATCTCAATGCTACCTATAATCAACAAACAGCCACAAAAACTCAAAGTAGCATCCAATGGGGTATAATCTACTAAAATCCTCTAATATATCAATAGAATACCATATAAATTACATAGAAAAGATATTAATGATGCTCACGCATCACAACACCAAACTTAAGTGTTGCTTGTCCTCAAGCAATTGGAACACTGAAAAGCTAAATGGGTTTGGTTAGAAGTTGGAGTCCCATTGAAGCTCATGCTTGTCCTATGAGTGGGGTTTAGCACATTGTGATCATGAATGCTTCCTTACCTTTCATTGTTCGTCGAAAACTTGGGAATGTCAACACCTTAACGGATCTAAAACCCAGATGATGTTATGAAATCTCACTCCCATTAAGTCCTGATTGATCCTTGAATTCCGTTCTTTGAACTTAGAGAGAATTTTTCTGTTGACAACTCTAAATGCTCCGTCTTAAGGTGACTCTTGATAGTGAGCATTCGATCGGTAATCCTAGGCCAGTTGGTCTAAGTTACCGGGTGATAAGGCACCTCGCAGATCTAGTTACTTAAGCCTCTCTTTGACACGGTTGCACCATAAGCATATAGCTGAGATTTTTTATTTAAACATCGATGCCCAGAGCCTCTTTAGACTGATAAATGTCTTGTCTCAAAGTGGCTTGTGTAACGGGTTTTCAATCGACAATCTCGGACCAGTTAGTCCAAGTTATCAAGAAATGAAGCACCCCTTTTGGACAATAGACACCACAGGCACATATTTGGTCTTAGCCATTGATGCTCAGAGCTTTACAACTTGGCTTTTTTTTTTAATCTTTTCATCATGATTTTTCTTTTTCTTACTATTTCTTCTTCTCTCTTTTTCTTGTTTTTCTTTTCAACTCTTTTGGTTCAAGGTTCAATCCCTTGCTTATTCTTGGAGGTTTCATAACATTTTTCTAAATTCTTGTTCCTCAAGAGTCAACATTTCTCTTGTTCAAGAAAATTCATACATTATTCTCTTAATGCAATCACAATTACAAGTATACATACCACCACATGCAATGTAACAAGATAATTATAAAATAAACTCAACTTCTAACATTAAACACCACTTTTTCTCTCTCTCTTTTTCTTGAATGCTTCTTGAGGACAATACATGAGACACCATTGAAATAAAAATGTAGAACTCAAAACTAACTAGAAACTAAGAAAAAACATAAATCTAAGGATCATGCACTAAACAATAAATACCAGGAAATAGAAAACAAGAAATTAACCTAAGCAATACAGAAAGGAAAATAGGAATGAAAAAAACTCAACCACCTCAGTCATCATGGTGGCCATCTCCCTCCTTAGGCTGTGCTCCATATGGTCTTCTCAGAGGTTCTATATCTTGCCTTACTTGGCAAAGCTCATGGTGCTGACTCTCTTGCTCTGCCACTATCTGATAGAGGAGGACGTCATGGCTATCTTGGGTCACCCTCATCTACTCAAGGGAGGATGTCAACTGCTGTCAGTACTCTTGAGGTGGAAAGTAGTGCCCTTGAGGCATGAGAGATAGTGGAGAAGCTTGCTGTGTTTCTTCTTCGGTTTGTTCCCTTGGAACCCTTGCATATTCTCTTGCATGCTCCAAAGTCTTCTTAGAAATTAGCCGCTCAATAAGAATGGGAAAATCATTATCTTAGTTGACCCCTGTGGCCTCACAAAGCCAGTAAATAAGATGAGGGAAGGCTAACTTCGCCTGCGTAGAGGATTTAGAAGCAATGCTATATATTTATTGTGGAATAATTGCACCCACATCTACCTCATACCCGGTCATGATACAATAGATCATGATAGCTCTATCCATAGTGCACTCAGAGTAGTTGCTAGTCGGAAGTATGGATCGTTGGATGAATTCCAACTAACCTCTAGCAACCGGCTTAAGGTCATGCCGCCCCAATTAGTTAGGCTGCCTGTCTGCACTCATCCTCCATTGAGCTCCCGAAAGACAAATGTCTACAAAAACCTGAATCATATCTTTGTTCCTGGCTCATCGTATCCTCATACGTATCCAAACCATGATTTGCAGGTTACAATCGAAGAGCTGCCCTAACCATCCTTGGATTGAAGTCCAAGACCCTCCTTCGTACAAAAGTTTGAAAGTTCTTCTCATTCACCCCATGAGCAAGATCCTTGTAGGTGATCCATGTATTACAGATTGCTCAACAGTTTCCAACCTCTTTTTTCTATTTGTTACCAAATCTTCAGATATTCATCTGGCTTGAGGTCAAACTTCACTTCTGGGATCACCTTCTTCTTGCTTGTGATCTCAAAAAAGTGCTCCTCATGTAACTTAGAGGAGAACCTATTTGAGTCAAAATTTCTGGTTTAAGGTGCCTTGCCCTTTCTCTTCTTTGAGGATGATTCTCCTCCCTTTAGCGCCATTGAGAAAATATAGAAATGAGTGGCGCGACAATACCAAATTTAAAAGTTTGCTCGTCCCCAAGTAAAATA
>NC_029786.2:82958023-82975065 GCF_000816755.2 Arachis ipaensis | reverse complement strand
TGGCGTTTGAAGAAGAAGAAGAAGAATGAAGTAGTAAGAAGGGGAGAGGGAGGGACGGTGGGTTTGGGGGGTGGGTAAGGAAAGAATAAAAGAAATAAAAATATGAAGAAGGAAGTGATGTTGTAGTGTGGAGTTTGTGGTTTGGGGAAGGGGTATTTATAGTAGGGGAAGGTAGAAGGGAATTAAAGGTGGAGTAATGAGGGTAGGGGTTATGTGGGCATGGGGAATGGGTGAAGAAAAAGGGATTGATGGGGGTTGGGGAATGAAAAAGTGGAGTGAATCACGAGGAGAGGGGGAGAGAATCCGGGGATTTGGTGCATATTTGAATTCAAAATAAGGAGGGGGCTGGGTGCAGCGCACTCGGCGCTAAATGCCGGGTAGGTGGCATTTAGCGCCACCCCTCCCGAAGCCAATCCACTCATTTACGTGCTCTTAGCGCTAAACGCTGAGCCTCTGGCGTTTAGAGCCACTTCACTTTTTTTTTTTAATTGCGTCAACCCCAGCGCTAAACGCCCAGGGCCGTGGTGGTGGAATTTGAATGTTCACAACTGAACTGGCAAGTGCACCGGGTCGTACCAAGTAATACATCAGGTGAGTGAGGGTCGATTCCACGAGGATTGATGGACTGAACAACAATAGTCGAAAGACTCTAATGAGAAGACTTTTGCGTAGTCTAGAAATTCACAGATAAATCTTCGTTGCAAGTATAGTTTCTAAACCAACAAGAATCCTTTCATACAAAAGTTTTGGTTGTCACAAGTAACAAACCCTTAAATAAATTGATAACCGAAGTATTTAAACCTCGGGTCGTCTCTCAAGGAATTGCAGGGAGGTGTTCTTATTATTGGTTATGAGTCCTGTAAATTGGGGTTTTGGGTTGAGAAATAAGAAGAGAAAATTGCAAGGAAAATAAAATAATAACTAATAAAGTTCTTAGCAAGATATGAGAACTGTACGTCCTATCCTAGTCATCCTTATCAATTATGATGAGAATTGGATTTTGCTTCCACTGTGTTAACCTCTAACTATGAAGGTAAGTTAAATGGATGAATCAATTTGATTCCTCAGGTCCTAGTCAATTCCTAAGAAAAGACTAGAGTTATTGGAATTCAAATCAATCAGCAAAGATAACAATTATCAATCACAAGGAGTTTGATAACTCAAGTGCCTCCAATTAATCAATTCAAGCTAAGAATGTAAAAAGCTAAATTAAAAATTATAAACCTGAAATACCTCAAATTGTATTAAATAGAAAATCAATCTAAACATAAAGAATTCATAAACCAAATTGAGAAAAAAATTAAAGGAATATTGAACCTGAAAATTGAGAAGAAGAAATCCTAGATCCTTTAAGAGGAATCCTAATCCTGAATCCTAAGAGAGAGGAGAGAGCCTCTCTCTCTAAAAACTACATCTAGACCTAAAATTGTGAATTATCAGAACGTCTTGAGTCTCTGCATATTTCCTGACTTTAATCTGTGTTTCTGGGCCGAAAACTGGGTCAAAACGTGGCCCAAAATCACCCCCAACGTTTTCTGAATTTTCTGCAGATCGCGCATGTCACGCGTACGCGTCGTCCACGCGTTCGCATCACTGGCCAAATTCCCTTTCCACGCGTGCGCGTCAGGCGCGTGCTCGCATTGTTGTGCTGATATGCTTCCACGCGTACGCGCCAAGCACGCGTTCGCGTCGCTGTGATTTTCTCCATTTTGCGCGCACGCGTCACTTCTCGCTAGTTGTCTCCTTTACTTCTTGTGCTCCTTCCATTTTTGCAAGCTTCCTCTCCATTCTCTAAGCCATTCCTGCCTTATAAATCCTGAAACACTTAATGCACAGATCACGGCATCGAATGGTATAAAGGAGAAATTAAAATACACAATTTAAAGCTTTAGGAAGCAAGTTTTCAATCATAAAATAAGTCCAAGAAAGAATTGTAAAACCATGCGAATCATATGAATAAGTGGGTGAAAAGCTGATAAAAACCATTCAAATTAGCACAAGATAAACCATAAAATAGTGGTTTATCAACCTCCCCACACTTAAACATTAGCATGTCCTCATGCTAAGCTTAAGGAGACAAAGAGAATTAATAAGGGACAATAAGACTCATGAAATGCAACCTAAATATAAATGCAACTATATGCTAAAATGATTCTACCTACTTGGTTAAAAGCAAACAAGTTCTCCAAGACAAATACAAACCAATTTTCACTAATTCAAATAGTACAATAAAAAGCAGGTAAACTTGTAAGAAGAGAGCTCATGAAAGCAGGGAACATAGAATCAAGCATTGAACCCTTACTGGTAGTGTATATCACTCTAGTTCTCAAGTGTCTAGGGTCAATCACTCTACTCTTTCCTATTCATGCTTTCTAAACCTTGTTCTTCATCTAATCAATCAACAAATATTTAGCACATCAATGCAAACATCATGAGGTCTTTTCAAGGTTGTAATGAGGCTGAGGTAAAGGGAATGATACTTGTATGGCCAAGTGAGCTATAATACGAATCTTTGACTAACCTAAGCTTTCACCTAACACACACATATACTCTATGTAATTCTAAAATCATACCTAGCTACCCATAATTCCCACTTTTGTATCACATACTCATGTACTAAATTTTTTATATTTCTTTACTTTTATCACATGTGCATTGATCTTTCTATTAAAGCTTAACATTGGGGTAATTTTGTCCCCTTTATTTATTTAAATATTTATTGAATATTTATTTTATATATATATATATATATATATATATTTTATTTTGAATCATAAAAGCAAACATAAGTTATCAATGCACATGGATTTTTCATTATTTTTCTATTTTGGTTTTTTCATGAGTAGGTTCCCAAATTCCCAATATTCAAATAAGTTAGAAATATGATACATTCCCTTATTAACCCATGTTCCCACAGTTTCCCCACACTTAATTGATACACAATCTCTATCTTAAGCTAACCAAGGATTCAACTTGGGATTTTTAATTATTTTTTCGCTTAAGGCTAGTGATGTGATAAAATATAGAACAAATGGGATTTAAAAAGGCTCAAAGTGGCTAACAAAGGTAAATAGAAGGGTAGGCTATTTGGGATAAGTGAGCTAATAATCAAATAATGGCCTCAATCATATGCAAGCATGTAAATATACTAAATAATAGACATATAGAATGGAACAAAATCTATATTACAATCATAGAGAAGAAAACACACAAGAATAAAATATTTATGGTTAAATAATGTAACCATATAAATAAGCTCAAAATCTCACAGGTTGTGTGTTCTTAGCTATTATTCATGTTCCAAGTACAACTTCAAACAAATTTAACATAAAAGTTTTGATTAAAATTAGTGAATTTTTTTTTTCAAAAATAGGGTCCTAGAAAGACTTATTATTTTTCAACCAAGTAGTACGTAAATGCAAATAATTTTTTTCAAAAATAGGGTCCTAGAAAGACTTATTATTTTTCAACCAAGTAGTACGTAAATGCAAACAATCAGCTACACATGCAATCTATTATGCAATGCAACAATGAACTAATAAAGAAAGTAAGACATTGGTGTTGAGAAGAGAATAACTAACCCATGGAGATCGGTATCGACATCCCCACACTTAAAGATTGCACCGTCCTCGGTGCATGCTGAGATGTGCAGGTGGACGGGCTATTCCAACTGGCGCTTTTCTCCGAAGATTTTGCAGATGGACTTGTCTGTTTTCCTATGTAAACTTCTTCCGGTTCCCTTCCAGGTGGCCATCCTGAAAGAAAAAGGGAAGAAAAGTAACCCAGAAATAAAGATAAGAAAATAAATGAAGTATGGGTGGGTTAATGCCAAATGATAAGGGTCTCATTTACATGGAAGCTTCAACATGTACATCAAAAAACAATAGAGGCACATGGCATACCAGTGGTGCAAAATTTTTAACAATGGGAAGAGACAGTAGATAAAGAAAGACAGTGTAAGTTCATGTCAATGCAAAAGGAATAAAGGTATCATAAAAGGTTGACATTGACAAAAAGATAATATCATCTAACAGTGTGAACAAGTCATTAAGCATCAAAATAATACTAGAAAAGATACAACATTTGAATAAGAATATTTAACACCAATCGTAAAATAATAAATTTAGAGAAGAAAATAAAAATATGCTCAAAATGAAAATGCAATGAAAGAGAGTATGCAAATGACGCGTGGGGCATACGGTCGCGTGATTGGCGATAATTGCAAGTGACGCGGACGTGTCGGTCACGCGGAAGCCTGACTTGATATGTGCGAATGGCGCGAGGGCAGCGACGCGTTCGCGCAACTTTCTGTTTCGTTCGCATATTGCCAAATTTTTGGGTGACGTGTGCGCGTGAGTGACTGATGAGCGGATAATTTATATGCTTTTTGGCATTGTTTTTAGGTACTTTTTAGTATGTTTTAGTTAGTTTTTATTATATTTTTATTAGTTTTTAAATAAAAATCATATTTCTGGACTTTAATATGAGTTTGTGTATTTTTCTATGATTTCAGGTATTTTCTGGCTGAAATTGAGGGGCCTGAGTAAAAATCTGATTCAGAGGCTGAAAAAGGACTGCAGATGCTGTTGGATTCTGACCTCCCTGCATTCTAAGTAGATTTTCTGGAGCTACAGAATCCCAATTGGCGCGCTCTCAATTGCGTTAAAAAGTAGACATCCTGGGCTTTCCAGCAATATATAATAGTTTATACTTTGCCCGAGATTTGATGGCCCAAACTGGCGTTCCAAGTCAGCATAAAAATTCTGGCATCAAAACGCCAGAACTGGCATAAAAGCTGGAGTTAAACGCCCAAACGGGCACAAAAGCTAGCGTTTAACTCTAAGAAAAGTCTCTACATGTGAAAGCTTCAATGATCAGCCCAAGCACACACCAAGTGGGCTCGGAAGTAGATTCTGCATCATTTACTCATTTCTGTAAACCCTAGGCTACTAGTTTTCTATAAATAGGACCTTTTGCTATTGTATTTACACACCTCATGACATTTTACATCTGAATTTTGTATCTCCTACGGTATGAGTCTCTAAACCCCATGGTTGGGGGTGAGGAGCTCTACTGTGTTTTGATGAATTAATGCAATTACTAATGTTTTCCATTCAATCACGCTTGTTTCTATTCTAAGATACTCATTCGCACTTCAACTTGATGAATGTGATGATCCGTGACACTCATCACCATTCTCAATCTATGAACGCGTGCCTGACAACCACCTCCGTTCTACCTTAGACTGAGTGCATATCTCTTAGTCTCCTGATTCAGATCAGAGTCTTCGTGGTATAGGCTAGAATTATTGGCAGCCATTCCTGAGATTCGGAAAGTCTAAACCTTGTCTGTGGTATTCCGAGTAGGATCTGGGAAGGGATGACTATGACAAGCTTCAAACTCACGAGTGTTGGGCGTAGTGACAGACGCAAAAGGATCAATAGATCCTATTCCAACATGAGTGAGAACCGACAGATGATTAGCCGTGCGGTGACAGCGCATTTGGACCATTTTCACTGAGAGGACGGATTGTAGCCATTGACAACAGTGATCCACCAACATACAGCTTGCCATGGAAGGAGCCTTGCGTGTGTGAAGAAGAAGACAGTAGGAAAGCAGAGATTCAGAAGACAGAGCATCTCCAAAACCTCAACCTGTTCTCCATTACTGCATAACAAGTATTTATTTCATGTTCTTTTACTTTTTACAATTAAAACTAAGAATCATTACTGATATCCTGACTAAGAATTACAAGGTAACCATAGCTTGCTTCAAGCCGACAATCTTCGTGGGATCGACCCTTACTCACGTAAGGTATTACTTGGACGACCCAGTGCACTTGCTGGTTAGTTGTGCGGAATTGCAAAAGTGTGATTGTAATTTCATGCACCAAGTTTTTGGCACCGTTGCCGGGGATTGTTCGAGTTTGGACAACTGACGGTTTATCTTGTTGCTTAGATTAGGAATAATTTATTTTTGTTGGTTTAGAGTCTTTTAGTTGAGTTTAGTTTCATATTTTAAGTTTGGTGTCGATTGCATGCTTTTATTTTCTTTCAATTTTTTCGAATTTGCATGTTCCTAGTTCTTTCTTGATCTTTAAAAATTCTAAGTTTGGTGTCTTCTTTGTGTTTTCCTTTAAATTTTCGAAAATTTGTGTTTGATTTTCTAAAAATTTTAAGTTTGGTGTCCCTTGTGCTTTTATTTACTTAAAAATTTTCAAAAATTTGTTCTTGGTGTTCATCTTGATCTTCAAAGTGTTCTTGGTGTTCATCTTGACATTCAAAGTTTTCTTGTTTGTTCTCTTTGTTTTGATCTAAAATTTCTAAGTTTAGTGTCATTTTGTTGTTTTTCTCTTTCCTCATTAAAATTCAAAAATAAAAAATATCTTTTCCTTATTTTACTCATAAATTTCGAAATTTTACATTAAATTAGTCAAAGATTTTCAAAATCATATCTTTTTTTTAATCAAGTCAAAATTCTAATTTCAAAAATTGATCTTTTCAAATCTTTTTCAAAAATCAAATCTTTTTAATTTCTTCAATCATATCTTTTCAATCATATCTTTTTGAATAAATTGCAATCATATCTTCTCAATCATATCCTTTTCAAAATAATTTTCAAAATAATTTTCAATCATATCTTTTTGATTGCTAATTTCAAAATCTTTTTAAAAAAATCACTTAACTACTTTTCTCTTTCATATTTCGAAATTAACTAAGCATTTTTTTTCCAAAATATTTTTAATTAATTAATTAATTTAGTTTTCAATTTGCTTTTATTTCATTTTCTTCTAATTTTCGAAAGTTTTATTTTATCTTCCACTTATTTTGTTTTATTTTTTTCGGTTATTTTTAATTAAATAAAATAAAAAAATAAAAAATATAATTTAATTGCAATTCATATCAATTCTCTTTTCTCCATCATGGACATAAGTGGAAGTGAACAGTCCAGAAGGACTCTGGGGTCATATGCTAACCCCATTACAGCTGCATATGGGAGTAGCATCTGTATACCTCCCATCAAAGCAAGCAATTTTGAACTAAATCCTCAGCTCATTACCATGGTGCAGCAAAATTACCAGTATTCCGGTCTTCTACAGGAAGAACCTACTAAGTTTCTGGCACAGTTCTTACAAATTACTGACACAGTACGTGATAAAGAAGTGGATCAGGATGTCTACATATTATTACTGTTTTTATTTGCTGTAAAAGATCAAGTTAAGAGGTGGTTAAATAACCAACCCACAGCAAGCATAAAAATATGGAGATAGTTATCAGACAAATTCCTGAATCAATTTTACCCTCTAAAAAGGATGACACAGCTGAGGCTGGATAACCAAGGCTTTAAACAAGAGGATCATGAATCCCTTTATAATGCCTGGGAAAGGTACAGAGGGATGCTAAGAAAATGCCCCTCTGAAATATTTTCAGAGTGGGTACAGTTAGACATCTTTTACTATGGGCTTATAGAAAGAGCTCAAATGTCTCTAAACTACTCAACTGGTGGGTCTATACACATGAGAAAGACAATTGAAGAGGCTCAAGAACTCATAGATACGGTTGCTAGAAATCAACATCTGTACTCAAGCAGTGAGTTCGCCATAAAAGAAGAGGCTAGGGCAGTAACTACTGATCCTAATCCTCAAGAACAGATTATTGAGCTTAATCAGCAATTATTCCTTATGACAAAACAATTAGCAGAATTTAAAGAGATGCTCCAAGACACTAAAAATGCCAACAAGAATATAGAAGCACAACTGAATAAGACACAACAGCAGCTATCTAAACAGATAACAGAAAAATGCTAAGCCGTTCAACTAAGGAGCGGGAAGACATTGAATAAATCAGCTCAAAGTAGCAGAAAGCCAAGAAAGGAACAACTAACAGGGGATGACCAAACCACTGCCCAAAATCCCTCTGAGGACAACAAGCACCTAGAGAGGAATAATTCTTGCGTTCAAACGCCAGAAAAAGGGTGAAAGATTGGCGTCAAATGCCCGATGGATGCCCACTTCTGGCGTTCAAACGCCAGAAAAGGGAGAAAAGTTGGCGTTGAACGCCCATTCCTTGCCCAGTTCTGGTGTTCAAAAGCCAGAAAAGGTGGGAAACTGGCGTTAAACGCCCATCCAACACTCAATCCTGGCGTTCAAACGCCAATGAGGGATCAGACACCTGCAAGTGCTGATAGTAACCCCTCTAAGAAGGCTTCTCCAACCACCTCTGTAGGGAATAAACCTGCAGCAACTAAGGTTGAAGAATATAAAGCCAAGATGCCTTATCCTAAAAAACTCCACCAAGCGGAACAGGATAAACAATTTACCCGCTTTGCAGACTATCTCAAGACTCTTGAGATAAAGATCCCGTTTGCAGAGGCACTTGAGCAAATACCCTCTTATGCTAAGTTCATGAAAGAGATCTTAAGTCATAAGAAGGATTGGAAAGAAACTGAAAAGGTGTTTCTCACTGAAGAATGCAGTGCAGTCATTCTGAAAAGCTTACCAGAGAAGCTTAAAGATCCCGGAAGCTTTATGATACCATGCACATTAGAGGGTGCTTGTACCAAGACAGCTCTATGTGACCTTGGAGCAAGTATCAACCTAATACCTGCATCCACCATCAGAAAGCTTGGCTTGACTGAAGTGGTCAAACCAACCCGGATATGTCTTCAACTTGCTGATGGCTCCATTAAATACCCATCAGGCATAATTGAGGACATGATTGTCAAGGTTGGGCCATTTGCCTTTCCCACTGACTTTGTAGTGTTGGAAATGGAGGAGCACAAAAGTACAACTCTCATCCTAGGAAGACCCTTCCTAGCAACTGGATGAATCCTCATTGATGTACAAAAAGGGGAAGTGACCCTGAGAGTCAATGAGGATGAGTTCAAGTTAAATGCTATCAAAACTATGCAGCATCCAGACACATCAAATGACTGCATGAGCGCTGATATTATTGACTCTTTAGTGGAAGAGATCAATATGGCTGAAAGTCTCGAATCAGAGCTAGAGAACATCTTTAAAGATGTTCAGCCTGATCTGGAAGAATCAGAGGAAATAAAAGAACCTCTGAAAATTCCTCAGGAAGAGGAGAAACCTCCTAAACTCGAGCTCAAACCACTACCACCATCCCTGAAATATGCATTTCTGGGAGAGAGTGACACTTTTCCAGTGATCATAAGCTCTGCTTTAAATCCACAGGAAGAGAAAGCACTAATTCAAGTGCTAAGGACACACAAGACAGCTCTTGGGTGGTCCATAAGTGATCTTAAGGGCATTAGCCCAGCAAGATGCATGCACAAGATCCTATTGGAGGATGATGCTAAGCCAGTGGTTCAACCACAGAGGCGGCTAAATCCAACCATGAAGGAAGTGGTGCAAAAAGAGGTCACTAAGTTACTAGAGGCTGGGATTATTTATCCTATTTCTTATAGCCTCTGGGTGAGCCCTGTCCATGTTGTCCCTAAAAAGGGAGGAAAGACAGTGGTTCATAATGAAAAAAATGAACTGGTTCCTACAAGAACAGTTACAGGGTGGCGTATGTGTATTGACTATAGAAGGCTCAATACAGCCACCAGAAAAGATCATTTTCCTTTACCATTCATAGACCAGATGCTAGAGAGACTAGCAGGTCATGAATACTACTGTTTTTTGGATGGCTATTCAGGATACAACTAAATTGTAGTAGATCCTCAGGACCAAGAGAAAACAGCATTCACATGTCCTTCTGGAGTATTTGCCTACAGAAGGATGCCCTTTGGTCTATGCAATGCACCTGCAACCTTTCAGAGGTGCATGCTCTCTATCTTCTCTGATATGGTAGAGAAATTTTTGGAAGTCTTCATGGATGACTTTTCAGTATTTGGAGACTCATTCAGCTCCTGTCTTGACCATTTAGCACTTGTTCTGAAAAGATGCCAAGAGACCAACCTAGTTTTAAACTGGAAAAAATGTCACTTCATGGTGACTGAAGGAATTGTCCTTGGGCATAAAATTTCAAACAAAGGAATAGAGGTGGATCAAGCTAAAGTAGAAGTAACTGAAAAATTACCACCACCTGCCAATGTTAAGGCAATCAGAAGCTTTCTGGGGCATGCAGGATTCTACATGAGGTTTATAAAGGATTTTTCAAAAATTACAAAACCTCTGAGCAATCTGCTAGCTGCTGATACACCATTTGTGTTTGACACAGAGTGTCTGCAGGCGTTTGAAACTCTGAAAGCTAAGCTGTTCAAAGCACCAGTGATTTCTGCACCAGACTGGACATTACCATTCGAACTAATGTGTGATGCCAGTGACCATGCCATTGGTGCAGTATTAGGACAGAGGCATAACAAACTTCTGCACGTCATTTACTATGCCAGCCGTGTTCTAAATGATGCACAAAAAAACTACACAACCACAGAAAAAGAGTTGCTTGCAGTGGTTTATGCCATTGACAAGTTTAGATCCTATTCAGTAGGTTCAAAAGTGATTGTGTATACTGACCATGCTGCTCTTAAATATCTACTCACAAAGCAGGATTCAAAACCCAGGCTCATAAGATGGGTGTTGCTTGTGCAAGAGTTTGATATAGAAATAAGAGACAGAAAAGGGACAGAGAACCAGATAGCTGATCACCTGTCCCGGATAGAACCAGTAGCAGGGGCGTCCCTCCCTCCTACTGAGATCTCTGAGACCTTTTCGGATGAGCAACTCTTTGCCATTCAGGAAGCACCATGGTTTGCAAACATTACAAATTATAAAGCTGTGAGGTTCATACCCAAGGAGTACAGCAGGGTGCAAACAAAAAAACTAATTTCTGATGCAAAGTACTACTTATGGGATGAACCATATCTCTTTAAGAGATGTGCAGACGGAATGATCCGCAGATGCGTGCCTAGAGAAGAGGCACAGAAAATCCTATGGCATTACCATGGATCACAGCATGGAGGATATTTCGGAAGTGAGCGAACAGCCACTAAGGTCCTCCAATGTGGGTTCTACTGGCCTACTCTCTACAGAGATGCTCAAGAGTTTGTGCGTAACTGTGACAGTTGCCAAAGAGTTGGCAACTTGCCTCATGGTTATGCCATGCCTCAACAAGGGATCTTAGAGATTGAGTTGTTTGATGTATGGGGTATTGACTTCATGGGTCCTTTCCCACCATCATACTCAAACACTTACATTCTGGTGGCAGTAGACTACGTATCTAAATGGGTAGAAGCAATTGCCACACCCACTAATGATACTAAGACAGTGCTGAAGTTCCTCCAGAAACATATCTTCAGCAGATTTGGTGTTCTCAAAGTACTCATCAGTGATGGGGGCACTCATTTCTGCAATAAACAGCTTTACTCCGTTATGGTCCGATATGGAATTAGCCACAAAGTAGCAATTCCATATCATCCACAGACAAATGGGCAGGCTGAAGTCTCTAATAGAGAACTAAAAAGAATCCTGGAATGGACTGTAATTGCTCGTAGAAAGGATTGGGCAAAAAGCTTGGATGATGCTCTGTGGGCATACAGAACAGCATTCAAGACTCCTATAGGAACCTCTCCATACCAGCTTGTGTATAGCAAGGCCTGTCATCTGCCCGTGGAACTGGAATATAAGGCCTACTGGGCAACCAGATTCCTAAACCTGGATGCTAAGTTAGCTGGAGAGAAAAGATTACTCCAGCTGAATGAGCTAGAGGAATTCAGACTCAATGCTTTTGAAAATGCAAAAATTTATAAGGAAAAAGCAAAAAGGTGGCATGACAAGAAACTGTCATCTAGAGTCTTTGAACTAGGACAGAAGGTTCTGCTGTTTAATTCTAGGCTCAGATTATTCCCGGGGAAATTAAAATCCCGGTGGAGGGGACCATATGTGATTACAAGTGTGTCACCATATGGATATGTTGAGCTTCAGCATACTGACTCTGACAAAAAGTTCATTATTAATGGACAGAGAATCAAACATTATCTTGAAAGTAATTTTGAGCAAGAATGCTCAAAACTGAGGCTTGAATAAAGCTCAGTCAAGGTCCAGCTAAAGACAATAAAGAAGCGCTTATTGGGAGGCAACCCAATTTTTATTTATCTATGATAATTTTCCATTTTCCATTGTTATTTTATGTCTTCTTTAGGTTGATGATCATGTGGAGTCACAAAAATAACTACAAAAATCAAAGCAAATTCAAAAATAGCACACCCTGGAGGATGAGCTTACTGGCGTTTAAACGCCAGTGAGGGTAGCAGAATGGGCGTTAAACGCCCAGTCTGGTACCATTCTGGGCGTTTAACGCCAGAAATGGGCACCAGACTGGCGTTTAACGCCAGAAAAGGGCACCAAGCTGGCGTTAAACGCCAGAAATGGGCAGCAACCTGGCGTTTAACGCCAGGATTGGCACTCAAAGGGGTGTTTACACGCCAGAATGGTGCAGGGATGAGAAATCCTTGGCACCTCAGGATCTGTGGACCCCACAGAATCCCCACCTACCTCAACTCAATCTCTCTCTTCTTCACACATTCCAATAACACCCTTCCCCAAATACTCTTCCCCATCACTTCTTAACCACTCACACCTCTCCACCTCCCCCATTTTCTTCTTCTTCTCCTCCCTTCTTTCTTCTTTTGCTCGAGGACGAGAAAACCTTCTAAGTTTGGTGTGGAAAAAGCATTGCTTTTTGTGTTTCCATAACCATTTATGGCACCTAAGGCCGGAGAAACCTCTAGAAAGAGGAAAAGGAAGGCAAAAGCTTCCACCTCCGAGTCATGAAAAATGGAGAGATTCATCTCAAAAGCCCATCACTAAGAAAAGGATGGAGCAAACAAGAAAGCCCACTCATGGACCTCAACAAGAGCATTCCACTATCCTCCATGAAATTAGAGAGGACCAAAAGGCCATGAGAGATAAGCAACAAAGGCAAGAAAGAGACATAGAGGAGCTAAAGCACTTCATAAGATCTTCAAGAAGAAGAACAAGCCGCCATCACTAAGGTGGACCCGTTCTTTAATCTCCTTGCTCCTATTTTTCTATTTTTCGAAAATTATGCTTTTTGTTCTATCTATGTTTGTGTCTTTATCACATGATCATTAGTGTCTTAGTGTTTATGACTTAAAGCTATGAAGGTCCTATGAATCCAGCACCTTTCTTAAAATGAAAAATGTTTTCTGAAAAAGAAAAAGAAGTACGTGAATTTCGAATTTTAAAACAGTTTAATTATTTTGATGTGGTGGCAATGCTTTTTGTCTTTCTGAATGAATGCTTGAACAATGCATATTTTTGAATTTGTTGTTTATGAATGTTAAAATTGTTGGCTCTTGAAAGAATAATGGAAAAGGAGAAATATTATTGATAATCTGAAAAATCATAAAAATGATTCTTGAAGCAAGAAAAAGCAGTGAATACAAAGCTTGCGAAAAAAAAGAAGAAAAAAAAAGAAAAAGAAAAAAAAAAGAAAAAGAAATAAAAATAAAAAGCAAGCAGAAAAAGCCAATATCCCTTTAAACCAAAAGGCAAGGGTAAATTAAAAGGATCCAAGGCTTTGAGCATCAGTGGATAGGAGGGCCTACAGGAATAAAATCCTGGCCTAAGCAGCTAAACCAAGTTGTCCCTAACCATGTGCTTGTGGCGTGAAGGTGTCAAGTGAGAAGCTTGAGATTGAGCGGTTAAAGTCGTGGTCCAAAGCAAAAAGAGTGTGCTTAAGAGCTCTGGACACCTTTAATTGGGGACTCGAGCAAAGCTGAGTCACAATCTGAAAAGGTTCACCCAGTTATGTGTCTGTGGCTTTTATGTATCCAGTGGTAATACTGGAAAACAAAATGCTTAGGGTCACGACCAAGACTCATAAAGTAGCTGTATTCAAGAATCAACATACTGAGCTAGGAGAATCAAGAACACTATCTGAATTTTGAGTTCTTATAGATGCCAATCATTCTGAACTTCTAAGGATAAAGTGAGATGCCAAAACTGTTCAGAAGCAAAAAGCTAATAGCCCCGCTCATCTAATTAAGACTAATCTTCATAGATGTTTTTGGAATTTATTGTATATTCTATTCTTTTTATCCTACTTTGTTTTTAGTTGCTTGGAGACAAGCAACAATTTAAGTTTGGTGTTATGATGAAGCGGATAATTTATACGCTTTTTGGCATTGTTTTTAGGTAGTTTTTAGTATGTTTTAGTTAGTTTTTATTATATTTTTATTAGTTTTTAAATAAAAATCACATTTCTGGACTTTACTATGATTTTGTGTATTTTTCTGTGATTTCAGATATTTTCTGGCTGAAATTGAGGGACCTGAGCAAAAATCTGATTCAGAGGCTGAAAAAGGACTGCAGATGCTGTTGGATTCTGACCTCCCTGCACTCTAAGTGGATTTTCTGGAGCTACAGAAACCTAATTGGTGCGCTCTCAATTGCGTTAAAAAGTAGACATCCTGGGCTTTCCAGCAATATATAATAGTCCATACTTTGCTCGAGATTTGATGGCCCAAACCGGCGTTTCAAGTCAGCATAAAAATTCTAGCGTCAAAACGCCAGAACTGGCATAAAAGCTCGAGTTAAACGCCCAAACTGGCACAAAAGTTGGCGTTTAACTCCAAGAAAAGTCTCTACATGTGAAAGCTTCAATGCTCAGCCCAAGCACACACCAAGTGGGCTCGGAAGTGGATTCTGCATCATTTACTCATTTCTGTAAACCCTAGGCTACTAGTTTTCTATAAATAGGACCTTTTGCTATTGTATTTACACACCTCATGACATTTTACATCTGAATTTTGTATCTCCTACGGCATGAGTCTCTAAACCCCATGGTTGGGGATGAGGAGCTCTGCTGTGTTTTGATGAATTAATGCAATTACTACTATTTTCCATTCAATCACGTTTGTTTCTATTCTAAGATATTCACTCGCACTTCAACTTGATGAATGTGATGATCCGTGACACTCATCACCATTATCAACCTATGAACGCATGCCTGACAACCACCTCCGTTCTACCTTAGACTGAGTGCATATCTCTTAGTCTCCTGATTCAGATCAGAGTCTTCGTGGTATAGGCTAGAATTATTGGCAGCCATTCCTGAGATTCGAAAAGTCTAAACCTTGTCTGTGGTATTCCGAGTAGGATCCGGGAAGGGATGACTGTGACGAGCTTCAAACTCACGAGTGCTGGAAATAGTGACAGACGCAAAAGGATCAATGGATCCTATTCCAACATGAGTGAGAACCGACAGATGATTAGCCGTGCGGTGACAGCGCATTTGGACCATTTTCACTGAGAGGACGGATTGTAGCCATTGACAACAGTGATCCACCAACATACAGCTTGCCATGGAAGGAGCCTTGCGTGTGTGAAGAAGAAGACAGTAGGAAAGCAGAGATTCAGAAGACAGAGCATCTCCAAAACCTCAACCTGTTCTCCATTACTGCATAACAAGTATTTATTTCATGTTCTTTTACTTTTTACAATTAAAACTAAGAATCATTACTGATATCCTGACTAAGAATTACAAGGTAACCATAGCTTGCTTCAAGCCGACAATCTTCGTGGGATCGACCCTTACTCACGTAAGGTATTACTTGGATGACCCAGTGCACTTGCTGGTTAGTTGTGCGGAATTGCAAAAGTGTGATTGTAATTTCGTGCACCAGTGACGCACACGCGTGAATGGCCTCTTTTTGAATACTAACGCGAACGCGTGGGGCACGCGTTCGCGTGGTAGGGCTGTGCTTCTAGCATGGTTCCAGCCCCACTCCATCACAACTTACTGCCATACATCCATTTACGTCGATTTTACAGGGCCACGCGTTTGCGTGGATGACGCGGACGCGTGGGCATGTTTGTGCCTAAGGCACGCTTCCAGCCACGCTTTCGCGTGACTTTCTGTTTAATTTTCTTTTCTTCCTAACGCACTTGTGACGCGGACGCGTCAGCGACGCTTACGCATTGCGTGCGTGTTTTTTTTATGCAGTATGTAGAATGCAGAATGCAGATGCTGATGCAGGCATTATGAATGAACACTAAGAAAAATAGATTAAAATAAAGCTAAGAACAAAACAAAATAAAATTAAGACTGAAAAAGAACGATCATACCATGGTGGGTTGTCTCCCACCTAGCACTTTTAGTTAAAGTCCTTAAGTTGGACATTTAGTGAGCTCCTTGTCATAGTGGCTTGTGCTTGAACTCATCCTGAAACTTCCACTAATGCTTGGACTTCCAATAAGCTGTATCAATACTAAGTAAATTTCTCAAGCTTTGATGGAGTTTGTCACAAGTTTTGAGCTCCCAAATTTGATCCTCATATATGCCTGGATCCCAAATCTTGTTTCTGCACCCGTCTTCAAGTTGATCATCATGGTTCCATCCGGGTGACAAGCAGTCTGAATTCTCTACGGAGTACCAAACTCTTCTTTTAGATCTAACCAAATTATCACCAGTTGAGCCCTTACATCTTTCTCTTGAAGTATCAACCTTGATAAGCCTTGATTTACAACTCCAACCACTAAACATTCTTCTCTTACGCTTAATGCCACAAAGGTTCCTAAGTTGGCCGTCCGTTTCAAGAATACCGTACTTAAGTGGGATAGGAAGACAAACAGAGATAAGTTTTACCCACTCAAGTGAAGGAGTCGACGACAACCTAGGTGGAGAAATCTCCAACGTTCTTGACAAAGCGTATTCAACTCCCGTCGATCCTTTTTGAAGGGCTTCTACTTCCACATCATTTGCAGACTCAATTAGAGAAGAGTCTTCATACTCAAGGAGTTCGTTTGTGGATGTAGATTTATCACTAGGAGGACTTGATGCATGTTTCTCATCACCAAGGGAACTTACTTCTTGATCTATCCCATCTAAGTCTTCATAAGGAATATGCCTTGGAGGTTGTGCACTGGCCTTCTTGACATCAATTTCAATCTTATTGGAGGGGTACTCTACAATTCTAGATTTCTATGGAGGTTCAGCATCTCCTAAATCTTCAACCACTTCTTCCTCTGCAACTATTATGGCTTCCTCCACTTGTTCCAATACAAAGCCATGTTCCTCGTTGTCCACCGGAGTTTCTAGTGTATCTTTCAT
>NC_029786.2:82923952-82957633 GCF_000816755.2 Arachis ipaensis | reverse complement strand
CTCGTTGTCCACCGGAGTTTCTAGTGTCTCTTTCATGCTACGCTCTTCTTTTGATTCTCCACATGTAGCCATGGGAGTACTTTGAGTGCTCAGATATTGGGAAGCTAATCGATTTACTACCTCGGTAAAGGCAGTCGTGAATTCTAGTACTCCCCATTTCATCTCTTCTTGCCCTTGAAGAAGAACACCAATAGTATCATGCATTGAAGGTTGAGGTGGATGTGAGGGCTCATTATTTGGGAGGAGAGGTTCATGATAAGAGGGTGGTTCATCACTCTCCATCTTTTCCACTTGTTGCACAGCACACTTCAATTTCTTGTTCTCAAATTGAGATTCTTTAGCCATGAAAGCTTCGGGTGCCATTCGGTTTACCGCTTGGTCTAATTGACGCAGGGTTGCTTAAAATTGATCCATTATTTCCTTGAGACAATCCCTTGACTCTTGTTCTGCTCGGATATCATAAGTAGGATCATAAGGCTCTTGGATTGATGGAGATGGATGTGGTGTATATGGAGGTGGTTGTCCTTGGGAGTAATTGGGTTGGAATTGGGGTGGATATATGTATGTCTCATATGGCTCATAAGGTGGTTGATATGGTGGATAAGGATTAGAATCATGTGATGGTGTTTGGTAGTAGGGGGCTTGTGAGTATGGTTGTCCAGAGTTGTGTTGAGGAGGCAGTTCATAATCATATGGTGGGCCTTGTTGGTAACTACAAGGGGGTCCACCATATCCATCATATTGGTATGCTCCCTGGAATGGCTCTTGACTATAGTAATTTGGTGGAGGTTGGTTGTCATGAAAGGGTCCACCATAACTATTGTCTCGGCATGCATTGTGGAATGGTCTTTGTTTGTGGTACTGTGGAAGGTGTTGTGGCTCCTTCCATCTCTGATTATTTTGACCTTGATGCATGTTCCTGTTATAATTTCCATTCCTTGCAACAACATTGGAACCAAACTCAAAGCAACGGGGGGTAAGAACTCATAGTAAATAATAAAAATTAAAAGCGAAAATAAAAAGAAATAAACAAGCAAAAGAAAATATTTACAATAACCAATAATAAGGCACACGTTTGCAATTCTCCGGCAACGGCGCCATTTTGATGAGAAGAATTTTGCGTGATCTAGAAATTCACAGATAAATCTTCGTTGCAAGTATAGTTTCTAAACCAACAAGAGTCCTTTCATACAAAAGTTTTTGGTTGTCACAAGTAACAAACCCCTAAATAAATTGATAACCGAAGTATTTAAACCTCGGATTGTCTCTCAAGGAATTATAGGGAGGTGTTCTTATTATTGGTTATGAGTCCTGTAAATTGGGGTTTTGGGTTGAGAAATAAGAAGAGAAAATTGCAAGGAAAATAAAATAATAACTAATAAAGTTCTTAGCAAGATATGAGAACTGTACGTCCTATCCTAGTCATCCTTATCAATTATGATTTAACCTCTAACTATGAAGGTAAGTTAAATGGATGAATCAATTTGATTCCTCAGGTCCTAGTCAATTCCTAAGAAAAGACTAGAGTTATTGGAATTCAAATCAATCAGCAAAGATAACAATTATCAATCACAAGGAGTTTGATAACTCAAGTGCCTCCAATTAATCAATTCAAGCTAAGAATGTAAAAAGCTAAATTAAAAATTATAAACCTGAAATACCTCAAATTGTATTAAATAGAAAATCAATCTAAACATAAAGAATTCATAAACCAAATTGAGAAAATAAATAAAAGGAATATTGAACCTGAAAATTGAGAAGAAGAAATCCTAGATCCTTTAAGAGGAATCCTAATACTGAATCCTAAGAGAGAGGAGAGAGCCTCTCTCTCTAAAAACTACATCTAGACCTAAAATTGTGAATTATCAGAACATCTTGAGTCTCTACATGTTTCCTGACTTTAATCTGTGTTTCTGGGCCGAAAACTGGGTCAAAACGTGGCCCAAAATTGCCCCCAGCGTTTTCTGAATTTTCTGCATATCGCGCATGTCACGCGTACGCGTCGTCCACGCGTTCGCGTCACTGGCCGATTTCCCTTTCCACGCATGCGCGTCAGGCACGCGCTCGCGTTGTTGTGCTGATCTGCTTCCACGCGTACGCGTCAAGCACGCGTTCGCGTCGCTGTGATTTTCTCCGTTTTGTGCGCACGCGTGAGCCATGCGTGCGCGTCACTTCTCGCTGGTTGTCTCCTTTACTTCTTGTGCTCCTTCCATTTTTGCAAGCTTTATCTCCATTCTCTAAGCCATTCCTGCCTTATAAAGCCTGAAACACTTAACGCACAGATAACAGCATCGAATGGTATAAAGGAGAAATTAAAATACACAATTTAAAGCTTTAGGAAGCAAGTTTTCAATCATAGAAGTCCAGGAAGGAATTGTAAAACCATGCGAATCATATGAATAAGTGGGTGAAAAGCTGATAAAAACCATTCAAATTAGCACAAGATAAACCATAAAATAGTGATTTATCAGACTCACTTAGTCAGGCAAGCAGAAAATGATGTTTTGAGGTTCAAAAGCATTAAATAGTACTTTAGAGAGTAAGAAAGCAAACAGTAGAATTGGTGTAAAATGTATATGAGAAAACAGTTAAGGTTTCAGAGTTATTTATTCTTCCGAATTATGTTTTCTTACCAACTATTTTAATCATGCAAGATTCATTTCATGGCAAACTGTAATTGACTAAACCCTAATTTCTTAGTGATTTTGTTTTCTCTAACCTAATCAACTGCTAATTCCTTGGTCACTTAATATAGATTAGAGGGTTAGGTTCAATTCTAGTTTATTAGCCACAAAAACCTTAATTACCCAGATATAAGAGGATTATATGTCATGTATCCCGTTAAGTCCAAGCAATTAGCAGTTTAGGAGGAATTTACTTTCAAGCTAGTATTCAAGTGAGATAATTTTTCCAAGAATCAACAAGAATTCATATAAAATGAGAATGCTTCTGATATATTCAAACTCATGAGATGAAGAACGAAAATAATCCTTGAAACTAAATCAATACATTAATTAAAATAGAATGATAATAGTGTTAACCCATAGAAATAAACAGAGATCCTAAGCTTAACCAAGAAGGTTTAGTGGCTCATGACTCAGAGAGAAAACTAGGGTTCAAAAAATGTGAAAGTGCGTAAGAGAGAAGATAGCCCGAAGGGCTAAATCGTTTTCCTTTTATATCTAACCTAATTTGATTTGAAACTAAAAATAATAATAAATTCTAAAGCTAAAAGATTTTGTTTGTAAATAAAAATAACTAAAATAACCTAAAATATAACAATTAAAAGCCAAATCCAACTAAATATGCTCCTGTGGTAAAGCTTGATCTGTATTGCTGGCGCTAAACGCCAGATTCAGCGTTTAGCGCCCTAGAGGGCAGAAAGCCTCCTTTCAATTCTGCTTTCTGGCGCTAAACGCTAGACTTGGCATTTAGCGCCCTAGTGGGCAGAGACCTTCCTTGTGTTTCTGAGTTGCTGGCGCTAAACGCCCAGGTCCACGTTTAGCGCCAGCTTGGCAGGTTTCAAACTCTTCTCTTTTCTTGCATACAAACTCTGCCAAACCGATCCAACCTTCACCTAAAATAATTAAAACACTAAAGCAACTCAATGTAGCATCCAAAGAGGTTTCAAACACTAAAATCTAATTAAAACTCAGTAAATTTGTATCTAAAATAAATAGAAAATAAAGAAAGGATGATCACACATCACAACACCAAACTTGAACTGTTACTTATCCTCAAGCAACTAAAAACAATATAGGATACTGTAAGTGTTTATTTAAGCTCCTGTCCAATTATTGAGTAGGGTTTATGAAACTGTGATTCTGAATAGGTTTAGCATCCCACCATCCTTTGAAGCTTAGAAATGTTGATGCCCTTTAGAACTAGAACTCGGATGATATTATGGAATCTGTTCCTCTTTAAGCTCTGATTAATCCTTGAACACAGCTTTTTCTTGTCTTTTCCTTGGTGCTTTGCACCTTGAGCCTAGTCATGACTTTAAATATTTTGTCTCAAGTTTAACTTGACACAAGAACACTACAAGCACTTAATTGGAGAACTCTTTGAGTTCTAATTTTTTTTCTTTTAATTCCTCCCAGTTAGTGGTGCTCAGAGCCTTTGGCATACTCTATAATTGCACTTGGTCTCGACTCTTAGTGCTCTGTTTCAAGGGTTACTTGACACATTCATACCACAAGTATATGGCTAGACAAATAACTCTTTGATCTTTTAATCATATTTGACCTTCCTAACTGTTGATGCTCAGAGTCTTGGACCTTGCTTTTTATTTTCTTTTTCTTTTTGCTGTTTGTTTTGCTTCAAGGATCAATTTCTTACTCAATTTAGAGAATCCATAATATTTCTCTAAGTTCATGTACCTCAAGAATCAAACATTCTTGACCTCAATATCAATTATGTACTATTCAATTCATACATTTAGAATCATAGATAATACCATCACAGTAGAGTAATCAAGACAAGTCAGAGTATGTAATTCAAGTCTCATGCATTTTACTACTTCTTTTCTTTTTCTTTTGATTTTTCAAGCTCAGTGAGCAATACATGAGACATTTTTTTTTTAATAAACATAAAATATCAAATTAAAAAACTAAGCTAGAAAAACAATAAAATACTACTAATAATCATGCAAAGGCTTCAAATAGAGAAGACAAAATAAAATAACTGAAAAATAAAAATAAATAAAGCAGCAGATAATGAAACTCAACCACCTCAGTTCTGGTGGCTGCTCCCTCCTGAGAATCCTCTCAAGCAATACAAGTCGGCAAAGCAAGCAAACAGATAAAAGATGCACATGATGAATGCTTGTCCTATTGGCTGTGATATCACATTGTCGGTTCAACTGTCAACCCGACACATCTCCATGGAGATGTTGCCCTTCGGTCTCATAATGGGAACCCCCAAGATATCGTGCCCGGATCACGGTATAGGATGTCAGTGCCTGCACACTATAGTGATTCCGAAGGGATGCGAGTGGGATACTTTTTCTATAGACCTCGCATCTTAGCGTAAGCGGGATAAACCTACCGTCCTTACACCGCCGCCGCAACCTCGACAGGCGGGATTGACCTACCGTCTCTGCCAGGCACATAGCGTCTCAACAATCTCATTAAAATATTTCATCAGTGGTTTTCAAAAATCATTTCATTCAGAACTCATTAGTTCACCACTTTCACAATGCATTCCGAACTCATTAGTTCACCACTTTTACAATTCATTCAGAACTCATTAGTTCACCACTTTCACAATTCATTATCAATAATGACCAATACCATATGCCGCCTTCTCACTAAACCAAAACTATCCTCAGTACTTGGTGCACAAAATTGTAATCTCAACGGCGCTAGAAACTTGGTACGCACGATTGTAATCTCAACTCCTTTTTACAACTCCGCACAACTAACCAGCAAGTGCACTGGGTCGTCCAAGTAATAAACCTTATGTGAGTAAGGGTCGATCCCACGGAGATTGTCGGCTTGAAGCAAGCTATGGTCATCTTGTAAATCTCAGTCAGGCAGATTCAAATGGTTATGAGGTTTTGATAATTAAAATATAAATAGAACATAAAATAAGATAGAGATACTTATGTAATTCATTAGTGAGAATTTCAGATAAGCGTGTGGAGATGCTTTGCTCCTTCTGAATCTCTGCTTTCCTACTGCCTTCATTCAATCATTCATAATCCTTTCTAAGGCAAGCTGTATGTTGGGGGATCACCGTTGTCAATGGCTACCGTCCATCCTCTCAGTGAAAATGGTCCAAATGCGTTGTCACCGCACGGCTAATCATCTGTCGATTCTCAATCATGTTGGAATAGGATCCATTGATCCTTTTTGCGTTTGTCACTACGCCCAACACTCACAAGTTTGAAGTTCGTCACAGTCATCCCTTCCCAGATCTTACTCGGAATACCACAGACAAGGTTTAGACTTTTCGGATCTCAGGAATGGCTGCCAATAATTCTAGCCTATACCACGAAGACTCTGATCGTGAACCAAGAGGCTAAGAGATACACACTCAAGCTATTGCAGATAGAACGGAAGTGGTTGTCAGGCACGCGTTCATAAGTGAGAATGGTGATGAGTGTCACGGATCATCACATTCATCAGATTGAAGTGCGAGTGAATATCTTGGAATAAGAATAAGCTTGAATTGAATAGAAAAATAATAGTACTTTGTATTAATTCATGAGGAACAGCAGAGCTCCACACCTTAATCTATGAGGTGTAGAAATTCCACCATTGCAAATACATAAGTGAAAATAGTGTAGGCATGGCCGTGAGGCCAGCCTCCAATGTCTAAGGACTAAATGTTCCAAAGATCCGATGTAAATACAATAGTAAAAAGTCCTATTTATACTAAACTAGTTTCTAGGGTTTACAGAGATAAGTAAATGATGCAGAAATCCACTTTCGGGGCCCACTTGGTGTGTGCTTGGGCTGAGCATTGAGCTTTACACGTGTAGATACTTCTCTTGGAGTTAAACGCCAGGTTGCAGCCTGTTTGTGGCGTTTAACTCTGGTTTGTAACCTGTTTCTGGCATTTAACTTCAGAATAGGGCAGGAAGTTGGCGTTTGAACGCCAGTTTGCGTCGTCAAAGCCCAGGCAAAGTTTGGACTATTATATATTGCTGGAAAGCCTTAGATGTCTACTTTCCAATGCAATTAAGAGCGTACCAATTGGATTTCTGTAGCTCCAGAAAATCCATTTAGAGTGCAGGGAGGTCAGAATCCAACAGCTTCTGTAGTCTTTTTCAGCCTCTGAATCAGATTTTTGCTCAGGTCCCTCAATTTCAGCCAGAAAATACCTGAAATCATAGAAAAACACACAAACTCATAGTAAAGTCTAGAAATGTGAATTTTGAATAAAAACTAATAAAAATATACTAAAAAGTAACTAAAACATACTGAAAACTACCTAAAAACAATGCCAAAAAGTGTATAAATTATCCGCTCATCACAACACCAAACTTAAATTGTTGCTTGTCCCCAAGCAACTGAATATCAAATAGGATAAAAAGAAGAGAATATACTATAAATTCCAAAGTATCAATGAAACTTAGCTCCAATTAGATGAGCGGGACTAGTAGCTTTTTGCCTCTGAACAGTTTTGGCATCTCACTTTATCCTTTGAAGTTCAGAATGATTGGCATCTATATGAACTCAAAATTTAGATAGTGTTATTGATTCTCCTAGTTCAGTATGTTGATTCTTAAACACAGCTACTTTATGAGTCTTGGCCGTGGCCCTAAGCACTTTGTTTTTCAGTATTACCACCGGATACATAAATGCCACAGACACATAACTGGGTGAACCTTTTCAGATTGTGACTCAGCTTTGCTAGAGTCCCCAATTAGAGGTGTCCAGGGTTCTTAAGCACACTCTTTTTTTTTTTTTTTGCTTTGGATCACGACTTTAACCGCTCAATCTCAAGCTTTTCACTTGACACCTTCACGCCACAAGCACATGGTTAGGGACAGCTTGCTTTAGCCGCTTAGGCCAGAATTTTATTCCTTTGGGCCCTCCTATCCACTGATGCTCAAAGCCTTGGATCCTTTTTACCCTTGCCTTTTGGTTTAAAGGGTTATCGGCTTTTTGCTCTTGCCTTTTGGTTTAAAGAGCTCTTGGCTTTTTCTGCTTGCTTTTTCTTTTCTTTTATTTTCGCCATTTTTTTCGCAAGCCTTGTTATTCACTGCTTTTTCTTGCTTCAAGAATTAATTTTATGATTTTTTAGATTATCAATAACATTTCTCCTTTTTCATCATTTTTTCAAGAGCCAACAATTTTAACATTCATAAACAACAAATTCAAAAAAAAAAATATGCACTGTTCAAGCATTCATTCAGAAAACAAAAAGTATTGTCACCACATCAAAGTAATTAAACTAATTTCAAGGATAAATTCGTAATCATGTACTTCTTGTTATTTTGTGGTTAAAACATTTTTCATTTAAGAAAGGTGATGGATTCATAGGACATTCATAGCTTTAAGACATAGACACTAGATACTAATGATCATGTAATGAAGACACAAACATAAATAAATATAAAGCATAGAGAACGAAAACAGAAAAAATAAATAGACAAGAAGATTAAGGAATGGGTCCACCTTAGTGAGGGTGGCGTCTTCTTCCTCTTGAAGAACCAATGGTGCTCTTGAGCTCCTCTATGTATCTTCCTTGCCTTTGTTGCTCCTCCCTCATAGCTCTTTGATCTTCTCTAATTTCATGGAGAATGATAGAGTGCTCTTGGTGCTCCACCCTTAGTTGTCCCATGTTGGAACTTAATTCTCCTTGGGAGGTGTTAATTTGCTCCCAATAGTTTTGTGGAGGAAAGTGCATCCCTTGAGGCATCTCAGGGATTTCATGATGAGGAATTTCCTCATGCTCTTGTTGAGGTCCATGAGTGGACTCTCTTGTTTGCTCCATCCTCTTTTAGTGATGGGCTTGTCCTCTTCAATGAGGATGTCTCCCTCTATGGCAATCCCAGCCGAATTGCAGAGGTGACAAATAAGGTGAGGAAAGGCTAACCTTGCCAAAGTGGAGGACTTGTCAGCCACCTTGTAGAGTTCTTGAGGTATAATCTCATGAACTTCCACTTCCTCCCCAATCATGATACTATGGATCATGATGGCCCGATCCACAGTTACTTTGGATCGGTTGCTAGTAGGAATGATAGAGCGTTGGATGAACTCCAACCATCCTCTAGCTACAGGCTTAAGGTCCGGTCTTCTTAATTGAACCAGGTTGCCTCTTGAGTCTCTTTTCCACTGAGCTCCTTCCTCACATATGTCCATGAGGACTTGGTCCAACCTTTGATCAAAGTTGACCCTTCTAGTGTAGGGGCGTGCATTCTCTTGCATCATTGGCAAGTTGAACGTCAACCTTACATTTTCTGAACTGAAATCTAAGTATTTCCCCCGAACCATTGTAAGCCAATTCTTTGGGTTTGGGTTCATACTTTGATCATGGTTCCTAGTGATCCATGTGTTTGTATAGAACTCTTGAACCATTAAGATTCTGACTTGTTGACTAGGATTGGAGAGAACTTCCCATCCTCTTCTTCTAATCTCTTGTCGGATCTCTGGATATTCGCCCTTTTTAAGCTTGAAAGGGACCTCAGGGATCACCTTCTTCTTGGACACAACTTCATAGAAGTTGTCTTGATGGACCTTTGAGATGAATCTTTCCATCTCCCGTGACTCAGAGGTGGAAGCAATTGCCTTCCCTTTCCTCTTTCTTGAGGTTTCTCTGGCCTTAGGTGCCATTAATGGTTATGGAAAAATAAAAAGCAATGCTTTTACCACACCAAACTTAAATGGTTTGCTCGTCCTCGAGCAAAATAAGAAAGAAAGTAGTAGAAGAAGAAGAAAATAGAGGAGATGGAGGGAGATATGTGGTTCGGCCAAGGGGTAGAAGTAGTGGTTGTAATGTGTGAAAATGAAGGAGTGGTGAGGGGTTTATATAGGGGTGGGGGAAGGGTTAGGTTTCGTGTATTAGGGTTGGGTTTGGGAGGGAAAGGATTTTGAATTTGGAGGTAGGTGGGGTTTTGGAAAAGAGTGAATGAGGTGATTGGTGAAGGGTATTTGGGGAAGAGTGTTATAAAAAGGTGTGAAGAAGAGAGAAGAAGAGGTGAGATAGGTGGGAATCCTGTGGGGTCCACAGATCCTGAGGGGTCAAGAACTTATCATCCCTGCTCCATTTAGGCGTGCAAAATGCCCTTATAGTGCAATTTTGGCGTTTAACGCCAGACTGCTACTTGTTTCTGGCGTTAAACGCCAAGCTGTAGCCTGTTTCTGGCATTTAACGCCAGCTTGATGCTTCTTTCTGGCGTTAAACGCCAGTCTGATGCTTCTTACTGGCGTTTAAACGCCAGTAAGCTTATCCTCCAGGGTGTGCTGTTTTTAATGCTATTTTTCATTCTGTTTTTGATTTTTTAGTTGTTTTTGTGACTTGACATGATCATCAACCTACAGAAAACATAAAATAACAATAGATATAATTAAATAACATTGGGTTGCCTCCCAATAAGCGCTTCTTTAATGTCAATAGCTTGACAGTGAGCTCTCATGAAGCCTCACAGATAATCAGAGCAGGGTTGGGGCCTCTCAACACCAAACTTAGAGTTTGGTTGTGGCCTCCCAACACCAAACTTAGAGTTTGAATGTGGGAGTTTTGTTTGACTCTGAACTGAGAGAAGCTTTTCATGCTTCCTCTCCATGGTTACAGAAGGAGAACCTTGAGTTTTGAATACAAGGTAGTCCTCATTCAACTTAAGGACCAACTCTCCTCTGTCAACATCAATCACAGCTTTTGCTGTGGCTAGGAAGGGTTTGCCAAGGATGATGGATTCATCATCATCCTTCCCAGTGTCTAGGATTATGAAATCAGCATGGATGTAAAGGCCTTCAACCTTTACTAGCACGTTCTCTACTAGTCCATAAGCCTGTTTCATTGATTTGTCTGCCATCTCTAGTGAGATTCTTGCAGCTTGTACCTCAAAGATTTCTAGTTTCTCCATTACAGAGAGGGGCATGAGGTTTATCCCTGATCCCAGGTCACACAGAGCCTTCTCAAAGGTCATGGTGCCTATGGTACAAAGTATGAAGAATTTTTCGGGATCCGATTTCTTCTGAGGTAATGTCTGCCTCATTAATGCATTCAGTTCATTGGTGAACAAGGGGGGTTCATCCTCCCAAGTCTCAGTACCAAATAACTTGGCATTCAGGTTCATGATTACTCCTAAATATTTAGCAACTTGCTCTTCAGTGATGTCTTCATCCTCTTCAGAGGAAGAATATTCATCAGAGCTCATGAATGGCAGAAGGAAGTTCAATGGAATCTCTATGGTCTCTGTATGAGCCTCAGATTCCTTTGGTTCCTCAAAGGGAAACTCCTTTCTGTCCAGAGGATGTCCCAGGAGGCTTTTCTCACTGAGACTCACGTTCTCCTCACTCTCTCCAGGTTCGGCCATGTTGGTCATGGTTATGGCCTTGCACTCTCTCTTGGGATTTTCTTCTGTATTGCTTGGGAGAGTACTGGGAGGAGTTTCAGAAATCTTCTTACTCAGCTGACCCACCTGTGCCTCCAAATTTCTAATGGAAGACCTTGTTTCATTCATGAAACTTAGTGTGGTCTTGGATAGCTCAGAGACTATAGTTGCCAGGCTAGAATGGCTCTGTATAGAATTCTCTGTCTGTTACTGAGAAGATGATGGAAAAGGCTTGCTATTGCTAAACCTATTTCTTCCACCGTTATTGTTGAAGCCTTGTTGAGGCTTCTGTTGGTCCTTCCATGAGAAATTTGGATGATTTCTCCATGAAGGATTATAGGTGTTTCCATAGGGTTCTCCCATATAATTCACCTCTGCCATTGCAGGGTTCTCAGGATCATAAGCTTCTTCTTCAGAAGATGCTTCTTTAGTACTGTTGGATGCAGTTTGCAATCTATTCAGACTCTGAGAAATCATATTGACTTGCTGAGTCAATATTTTGTTCTGAGCTAATATGGCATTCAGAGTATCAATTTCAAGAACCCCTTTCTTCTGAGGCGTCCCATTGTTCACAAGACTCCTCTCAGAGGTGTACATGAACTGGTTATTTGCAACTATTTCAATGAGTTTCTGAGCTTCTGCAGGGGTTTGCAGATAAAGAGATCCTCCTGCAGAATGGTCCAATGATATTTTTGACAATTCAGACAGACCATCATAGAATATACATATGATGCTCCATTTTGGAAGCATGTCAGTAGGACACCTTTTGATCAGTTGCTTATATCTTTCTTAAGCTTCATAGAGGGACTCTCCTTCCTTCTGTCTGAAGGTTTGGATTTCCACTCTAAGCTTGCTCATCTTTTGAGGTAGAAAGAATTTGACCAGGAAAGCACTGACCAGCTTATCCCAAGAGTTCAGGCTTTCCTTAGGTTGTGAATCCAACCATGTTCTAGCTCTGTCTCTTACAGCAAAAGGGAAAAGCATAAGCCTGTAGACCTCGGGATCAACTCCATTGGTCTTGACAGTGTCACAGATTTGCAAAAATTCAGCTAAAAACTGATGAGGATCTTCCATTGGAAGTCCATGAAACTTGCAATTCTGCTGCATTAGAGAAACTAATTGAGGCTTAAGCTCAAAGTTGTTTGCTTCAATTGCAGGAATTGAGATGCTTCTTCCATAGAAGTTGGAAGAGGGTGCAATAAAGTCACCAAGCATCTTCCTTGCATCTCCACCATTGTTATTGGGTTCGGCCATGTCTCCTTCTTTTTCGAAAATTTCTGTCAGGTCCTCTCCAGAGGGTTGTGCTTTAGCTTCTCTTAGTTTCTTCTGAAGAGTCCTTTCAGGTTCAGGATCAGCTTTAATAAGAATGTCTTTGTCTCTATTCCTGATCATATGAAAAAGAAGAGAACAAAAAAGAAGAGGAATCCTCTATGTCACAGTATAGAGATTCCTTTATGTGAGTAGAAGAAAAGAAGAATACAAGAAAGAAAAAGGAGAAAAATTCGAACACAGAAGAAGAGGGGGTTCGAATTATGAGTAGAAGAGGAGTGTTAGTAGATTAAATAAATAGAAAGAGATGAGAGAGGGAGAGGAATTCAAAAAATAATAAAAATAAAATAAAAATATTTTTGTTTTTATTTTAAATATTAGTTAGTATTCGAAAATTAAGAAGGAAAATAAAATTAAATTAAACTTTAAAACAATTAGTTAGTGAAAAGAAATTTTGAAAAAGAGGTTAGTGATTTTCAAAAATTGGAGAGAGAAAAGTAGTTAGGTGGTTTT
Organism: Arachis ipaensis; assembly: GCF_000816755.2. NCBI lineage: Eukaryota > Viridiplantae > Streptophyta > Magnoliopsida > Fabales > Fabaceae > Arachis > Arachis ipaensis. The sequence goes on along the minus strand of NC_029786.2, from coordinate 82,944,843 downwards.
GAAAAAGATATGATTGAAATAGAAAACTTTTAAAATCAAACAAAAAGTCAAGTAGTTAATTGAAAAAGATTTGAAAATCAATTTTGAAAAGATAAGAAGTTAGAAAAGATTTTGAAATTGATTTTGAAAAAGATGTGATTGAAAATCATTTTGAAAAAGAAATTTAAAAAGATTTGATTTTGAAATTAAAGTTAATTACTTGACTAATAAGAAACTAAAAGATATGATTCTAGAATTTAAAGATTGAACCTTTATTAATAGGCAAGTAACAAACTCAAAATCTTTGAATCAATCACATTAATTGTTAGCATTAATTTCGAAAATATGAAATAAAAATAAGAAAAAGATTTTAAAAATTAATTTTTTAAAAGTTTTCGAAAATATCTATAGAAAATGAAAAAGATTTGATTTTTTTGAAAAAGTTTTGAAAAGATAGGATTTTTAAATTGAAAATTTGACTTCACTCATAAGAAACAACTAGATTTTTAAAAATTTTAGAAAAGTCAATCCAAATTTTCGAAATTTATGAGAAGAATAAGGGAAAGATATTTTTTTATTTTTGAATTTTTAATGAGGAGAGAGAAAAACAACAAAAAGACTCAAAACATGAAAGTTATGAATCAAAACATACAATGCATGTAAGAACACTTCGAATGTCAAGATGAACATCAAGAACACTTTGAATGTCAAGATGAACACCAAGAACTTATTTTTAAAAATTTTTAAGAAAAGATACACATGCAAGACACCAAACTTAAAAATTGACACAAGACTCAAACAATAAACACAAAATTTTTGGTTTTTATGATTTTATGAAATTTTTTTTGGTATTTTTTTTGAAAATTATTTGGAAAAAGAAAAATAAGGATTTTAAAATTTTTAATAAGAATTCCAGGAATCATGCAATGTTAGTCTAAAGCTTCAGTCTAAAAAGATTAGGCATGGCTAGCCAAGCTTTAGCAGGACATTACATACAACAACCAAATTGATGGGAATCAATTAGCTCCTGTGATGATAAAAGCATCATCTGAAACTCTAGAATTCATTCTTAAAAATTCTGAAGTCATAGAATAATTTATTTTTTTGAAAATTTTTTGAAAATAAAAATAATAAAAACAAAAAGCATAAAATTAAAATAAAATTACCTAATCTGAGCAACAAGAGATGAACCGTCAGTTGTCCAAACTCGAACAATCCCCGGCAACGGCGCCAAAAATTTGGTGCACAAAATTGTGATCTCAACGGCGCCAAAAACTTGGTACGCGTGATTGTAATCTCAACTCCTTTTCACAACTCTGCACAACTAACCAGCAAGTGCACCGGGTCGTCCAAGTAATAAACCTTACGTGAGTAAGGGTCGATCCCACGGAGATTGTCGGCTTTAAGCAAGCTTTGGTCATCTTGTAAATCTCAATCAGGCAGATTCAAATGGTTATGAGGTTTTGATAATTAAAATATAAATATAACATAAAATAAGATAGAGATACTTATGTAATTCATTGGTGAGAATTTCAGACAAGCGTGTGGAGATGCTTTGCTCCTTCTGAATCTCTGCTTTTCTACTGCCTTCATTCAATCATTCATACTCCTTTTCATGGCAAGCTGTATGTTGGGGGATCACCGTTGTCAATGGCTACCGTCCGTTCTCTCAGTGAAAATGGTCCAAATGCGCTGTCACCGCATGGCTAATCATCTGTCGGTTCTTGATCATGTTGGAATAGGATCCATTGATCCTTTTGCGTCTGTCATTACGCCCAACACTCATGAGTTTGAAGCTCGTCATAGTCATCCCTTTTCAGATCCTACTCGGAATACCACAGACAAGGTTTAGACTTTCCGGATCTCAGGAATGGCCGCCAATAATTCTAGCCTATACCACGAAGACTCTGATCGTGAACCAGGAGGCTAAGAGATACACACTCAAGCTATTGCAGATAGAACGGAAGTGGTTGTCAGGCACGCATTCTTAAGCGAGAATGGTGATGAGTGTCACGGATCATCACATTCATCAGGTTAAAGTGCGAGTGAATATCTTGGAGTAAGAATAAGCTTGAATTGAATAGAAAAACAATAGTACTTTGTATTAATTCATGAAGAACAGCAGAGCTCCACACCTTAATCTATGAGGTGTAGAAACTCCACCGTTGAAAATACATAAGTGAAAATAGTCTAGGCATGGCTGTGAGGCCAGCCTCCATTGTCTAAGGACTAAATGTTCTAAAGATCCGCTGTAAATACAATAGTAAAAAGTCCTATTTATACTAAACTAGTTTCTAGGGTTTACAGAGATAAGTAAATGATGCAGAAATCCACTTTCGGGGCCCACTTGGTGTGTGCTTGGGCTGAGCATTGAGCTTTACACATGTAGAGACTTCTCTTGGAGTTAAACGCCAGGTTGCAGCCTGTTTGTGGCGTTTAACTCTGGTTTGTAACCTGTTTCTGGCGTTTAACTTCAGAATAGGGCAGGAAGTTGGCATTTGAACGCCAGTTTGCGTCATCAAAACTCGGGCAAAGTATGGACTATTATATATTTCTGGAATGCCCTGGATGTCTACTTTCCAACGCTATTGAGAGCACGCCAATTGGGTTTCTGTAGCTCCAGAAAATTCATTTCAAGTGCAGGAAGGTCAGAATCCAACAGCATCTGCAGTCCTTTTCAGCCTCTGAATCAGATTTTTGCTCAGGTCCCTCAATTTCAGCCAGAAAATACCTGAAATCACAGAAAAAGCACACAAACTTATAGTAAAGTCCAGAAATATGAATTTTGAATAAAAACTAATAAAAATATACTAAAAAGTAACTAAAACATACTGAAAACTACCTAAAAACAATGCCAAAAAGTGTATAAATTATCCGCTAATCAGTACTCCAGAAACCTAACTCTCCGTTCTCTAACTTTTTACCAGAAATATCGAATTAGCTCACCTAGGACCTTTTCTATGTTTTGACATCTAAAAGCAAGCCAAAGAGTCTTATATAAGTGTCACGGAAGTTTACAAGCTTGCTAGGAAAGTGAAACAGTTAAAAACAACATTTTTATTGAAAAACAGCACAATGTGCGTACGCATAGGGTTGTTCATACGCACGCCCATAGGAATTTTCAAGAAGTGTACGTACACATAGAGGTGTGCGTAAACACAATAAGTAAAAATTTCCATTATGTACGCACGATACATGTGAACGCCCTCAACAGAATGCACCTTCCATCGTGTGCGTGCGCACATCTTGCAAAATTTTGTTGGTTGTTTGTGCACACAGAGCGTGCTAGCGCTCCCAACAGCAGCCATATCCCTTTGTGTGCGTGCGCACAAGAGTGTGCATATGCACAGTTTCAAAAATACACGGGATGTGCGTGCGCACACAAACCAGAAATCACAAATTCTGCAGCATTCACAGAATTCAAATTTCAGATATCAACTTTCAACGATCATATATTTCTCTACAAAATTCAGATTTCTACAAAATTAATACCATTTTAAAGCTCTTTGAATTATCTTTGATTTGATATAAAATTCATTTCATTTCACAAACTGTAGCTCAAGATATGATCCGTTGAAGTTCATCAAATTTCCATTTTTTTTACCAAAAGTTCACTAATTTTTCAATTCCCAAAAATTCATAACCAAACCAACTTAAGATCACACCAAACTCCAATTTACCTCATAACTTACCCTTTGTGTCACAAATCACCATTTACACCAATTTCCATTCACATTACATATTCCTCAACCTCAACTATCAATTATTTTACACTATAACATTTCTCAACCAACACAATCATCCATCATCATTATATCACCAACAATCATCATGATCAATCTCAATCTCAATCTCAATCGTCAACACCATTTTATCAACATTAACATCACAATTCATCAAAACAACCCAAAATCATCAAATCATCATACATCATCATACAACAATTTCAACAACCAATTTAATCCAATCCTATCCTATAGGTCACTAGCCTAAGTGTCCAGAAATATTATATATTACATAGAGGAAATCGAAATCATACCTTGGCCGATTCCCAATATGCACTAAATCACCAAATTGACCTCCACCAAGCTTCCACAAGCTCTCAAACTCAATCAAGCCACCAAGTCCACTTTCAAGTCACCAACATTCTCCATATAACACCAATTCAAGCTATATACACATAATTCATAGCTAATCAACCTAGGGTTTATCATAATCACAATTTCACAAGGTTTAAGAACAAACTCACCTTACCCAATGTTGATTGAGTCAAAACCTAATATGAATCAAAGGCTAGAGTGTACTTAAACACCCAAGATCACAAAATTTTACTCAATACAAAACCCAAAAACTCAAAATTCATAGGGCAGGAAACTGGGCAGAAAATTTCGAGAAACTTACCACAAGGCTTAGCTAGAAGTGACGAGCTCGGCGAGAGCTTTGCGTAGTCGCTAACAGCACGCGAATCAGAGCATCGTAGCTCGAGATATGGTGGATTGAAGAGGAAAGTGAATAGTGTTTTAGCTCTCCCCTCTCACTGCACTCTTGCAGCTGTGTTTTGTGTTTATGAGTGTGGTGAATGAGCTGATAGCTTATTAAAAAAGGTTTCATATGTTGGGCTTGGGCCCAACTTGGGTCCAACTTGGGTCCGGTCCAATCTGTTAGCGTTTTTGGTCCGTTTGGCCCAATTTCGGGCCAAACCTTTAAAATTAATTCCCGGTTTTCGACTTTAATTATTTTTCTAAGGTTTTCTACTATTTTTAGTTACTCTCGCTCAGTACCGGAGATACTTAATTACATTTTTTGACTCAAAAAAATCTACTGAGTCCAAAAATTATATTTAAATTTTCTAATTCACATTCTAAATTTTCGAATCCTATTTTGGGTAATTAATTTAATTAATTAAGCGGTTAATAAATCACGGTTCTTATATTCTCCCCACCAAATAAGAAATTTTGCCCTCAAAATTTAGTGATTACCTAAGAATAACTCGGGATAATCCTTCTGCATCTCGGATTTCAATTTCCAAGTATGCTCTTCCACTCCTGCTCTCTTCCAAGCAACTTTAACCAGTTGAACTTTCTTTCCACCCAGTTTCTTCACACTAGTGTCGTCAATACGCACCGGTGTTACTTGAAATGTTAAGTTCTCCCTCAACTCGACCGTCTCGGGCTCTAACACATGAGCCGCATCCGACGTGTACTTACAGAGTTGTGAGACGTGGAATACGTCATGCAAGTTAGACAAGTGTGGCGGCAAAGCTACTTGATATGCCACCGGCCTGAATCACCTCAGAATCTCAAACGGTCCAATGAATCTCGAATTCAGCTTCTTGGTTCTTATAGCTCTTCCAATCCCAGTTGTCGGTGTAACCCTCAGAAATACATGCTCTCCTACTTCAAATTCTAACGATTTCCTTCTCAGATCCGCATAACTTTTCTGTCGACTCTGCACAGTAAAAATCCTTGCTCGAATCTTCTTAATCTTCTCAGTAGTCTCTGCTATCAAATCAGGACCCAAAACACTTGCTTCACCAATCTCATACCAACAAAGTGGAGATTGACACTTCCGTCCATACAAAGCCTCATACAGAGCCATCCCAATGCTCGCATGAAAGCTATTGTTGTATGCAAACTCCACCAATGGCATGTAACGGTCCCAACTTTCAGGTAGATCTAAAATGCATGCCCTTAGCATATCTTCCAACGTCTAAATAGTCTTTTCCGACTGTCCATCTGTTTGCGGATGATATGCGGTGCTGAGACATAGCCTCATATTGAAAGCTCTTTGGAAAGCTCCACAAAACCTTGATGTGAATCGGGAATCACGGTCTGATACTATGCTCGATGGCACACCGTGCAACCTTACAATCTCCTTGATATACAACCTCGCCAACTCCTCCATTGAACAATTTACTCGGATAGGCAGGAAATGAGCGGATTTGGTTAAGCAATCCACGATCACCCAAACCGCATCAAATCCCGACCTAGTCCTCGGTAAACTGGTCACAAAATCTATTGCAATTCCTTCCCACTTCCACTGAGGAATCTCAAGTGGCTATAACATTCCCGACGGTCTCTGGTGTTCTATCTTCACCTTTTAACATGTCAAACACTTAGATACGACTGCCGCTACATCATTCTTCATTCCAGGCCACCAGAACATCTTCTCTAAATCATAATACATCTTCGTACTTCCTGGATGAATGGAAACCCGACTGTTGTGAGCTTCCAACAACAACTCTTGTCTCAGACTTCCTACATCTGCCACACAAATTATCCCTTTATACCCCCACAACCTTTCATCATCCTTAGTAAATTCTCTTTACCTCTTCTTGCCAACCGGTTAAAATAATTGCTGAAGTCCTTGCTCATCTTGTTGTGCCCTCTGTATTTCTGATTTAAATGTACTCAAAATCTGCAGCTGGTTCAAACAAGCTACTTCGGCAACTTCACCAATATCCAACTTAAGATCTACAAACTTATCCACCAACTCTTCTTCTTTGATCCTCATCCAAGCTATCGTCAAAGACTTCCGACTTAAAGCGTCCGTTACCACATTAGCCTTCCCAGGGTGATAACTCAGTTCAAAATCATAATCCTTCAAAAGCTCCATCCACCTCCTTTGACGCATATTGAGCTCTTTTTGATCAAAGATGTACTTGAGACTCTTGTGATCAGAAAAGACGCTAAATCTCACTCCGTACAAGTGGTGCCTTCAAATCTTCAATGCAAACACAATCGCCGCCAATTCCAAGTCATGAGTGTGGCATTTTACCTCATGCGGTCTCAGCTGACGCAATGCGTAAGCCACCACGTTCCAGTGTTGCATTAATACGCAACCTAAACCCTTCAACGAAGCATCACAGTATACCTCAAACGGTTCATGCGGTTCTGGCAAGATTAAAATAGGTGCTGAAGTCAACTTTTGTTTCAAATTTCAAAAACTCTCTTCACACTTCGATGTCCACACAAACGATACCTCTTTCCTTGTCAACTTAGTCATCAGTAGTATAATCTGGGAAAATTCTTCAATGAATCTCCAGTAATATCTGGCCAAACCCAAGAAACTTCTAACCTCCATCACCGTAGTCGGTCTCTCCCATTCCATCACTGCCTCCACTTTCGAAGGATCCACCGCAATTCCGTCCTTACTCACCACGTGACCAAAGAACTTCACTTCTTCTTTTGGCATACAACTTTCGCTCCTTCAGGATTTGCAACACAATTCTTAAGTGCTCTTCGTGTTCTTCCACCGTCTTAGAATAAATTAAGATGTCGTCTATGTAAATCACCACGAATTTGTCCAAGAAGGGACGAAATACTCTGTTCATGTAATCCATGAACACAGCAGGTGCATTCGTCAGCCCAAAGGACATCACCGCAAACTCGTAGTGTCCATAGCGCATCCTAAACGTAGTTTTTGGAATGTCATCCTCCTTCACCCTTATCTGATGATAACCGAATCTTAAGTCAATCTTAGAAAACACTCCAGCTCCTTGCAGTTGATCCATTAAGTCATTTATCCTCGGCAGCGAGTACTTATTCTTCACAGTCACTTTGTTTAACTGCCGGTAATCTACGCAAAGTCGCATTCCTCCGTCCTTCTTCTTCACCAATAAATCTGGCACTTTCCACGGAGATACACTCGGTCGAATGAACCTCTTGTTCAGAAGGTCTTCTAACTGAGCCTTTAGTTTAGCCAGCTCTATCGGAGCCATTCGATACGGTGCAATCGACACTGGTCTGGCTCCCGACACTAATTCAATCGCAAATTCAATCTCCCTTTGAGGTGGAAATTCAGGAATATCTTCCAGGAATACTTCTGGAAAGTCTCTAACTACCAAAATCCGATCTAAGTTCTGTGCATCACCCAAGGCATTAGCAACCAATAATATATAACCCTGACACTCTTCCCCACTGCAGTTCACCATTACAGAGTTCAGGTAATATCCCTCAGCTACCACTGCTCCATTTTCTCCTTCCAGCATGAACTGAATCGATCGGTCAAAGCAAACCAACAAAACCCAATTCTTTGACAACCAATCAAACCCTAAAATCATCTCCAACCTAACCATTGGCAAGCAAATCAAATCATGCATAAAGTCTATACCCTCAAGCTTGAAACCTACCTGCCTACAACCTGACCTAGCCACAACCGTTTGATGCGGAGTATGTACATGCAAATCAAATTCTAATTCTGACACTTTCAATCCTAGTTCTTCAACTATGTTAAATGCAATAAACGAATGCGAAGCTCCAGTATCATACAATGCAACTAATGTTTTATCACCAATTAAGCATATACCTCTCATCAAAGGATCTGCCTTCGCCACATCATTGGCGTTCACAGCAAACACCCGACCTTGTTGGTTCTGGTCCACATTCTGAGTCTTCCTTCCACGAGTGTAATCTCTCGCAATGTGACCAGGCAATCCGTAGTTGAAGCAACCACCTATACCAATCTTGCAAGAGTCATTCGGATGAAAACCACCACAACGATCACAAGTTAAATCCGGGAAAGCTTTACTTTGGTTACCTCTCCCTCTCGCCTGGTGGTACTGATCAAAAGTGGGTCTCCTAACATTTCCTTGACCTTGAGGGGCATGTCCGCCCCTCTTAAAGTTCTGACCCCTCGGCTGAAAGTGCTTGCCACATCCACGGTTAGTGTTTTCTCCACGAGTGTCCCTTAAAGAGGCTACCGTCTTTGCACACTCCTCGATAACCCTTGCCTTGTTCACAAGCTCGGAGAAGAGCCGAATTTCCAAAGGAGCCACAGCAGTCATAATGTTATCTTTCAAGCCCCTTTGATACTTAATGTACTTTCAACTTTCATAGGTCTCCGGGGCACCCTGACATACCCTAGAGAACCTACAAAGCTCCTCAAACCGACTAGTGTAATCCGCCACAGACAAAGAGCCCTGCTTCAGCTGCATAAGCTCCAACTCCTTCGCTTCTCTTGCAGATTCAGGAAAGAACTTCTTGTAAAAAGCTGTCTGGAATACATCCCAAGGGATGTCGGCATTCTGAAGCTGTAGTAAGTGGCATTCTCCTTGCCACCAATGCCGAGTCTCTCCCAAAAGCTGATACGCAGCAAACCCTACATACTGGTTGTTCGAAACATGCTGTGCTTGTAACGCATGCTCCATGGCTTGGAACCAATTATCCGCTTCTGTAGGATTGGTCGAACCTTGAGAAAAATAGTCTAGGTTATCGGAGCACCTCCCAAGTCATTACCGTTTCCTTCCCCATTATTATTCCCATTTTCATCACCGTTTCTGTTTCCAGCTGGTTGACCTAACCTCTGCACAGCTTGCAGAGTCGCAGCAGCATTTGCTTCCATGGTATTCACAAGATTAGCCATTGCCACCATGAACTCGGCATGGTTATCGGCCGGTTGCTCATTTCCAGTCTCTCCTCGTGAACGTGTACGACCTCATCCGTGAGTAGCCAATAGGGTTCCTGTCCACACCAAACAATCGATATTAAGGTGATCAGTCTCAATATCAAAAGTCTAGTGCTTCAATTATCCCAAAAGGCACTCACAAACAAGCATGCTATGCAATATCAATGAGATAACCTAAATAGCATCAAAGAAAAAGACACAGAGTATGTAATGAAGTACAATCAGTCCATCCCTCGGGCTCACGAGGATGAACCACTCTTATACCACTAAATGTAACACCCTAATTACCCTAAGCCTTACCTCGCGTCGTAAATCAAATATTAATCAAAGGTTACAACAGTTCTAAAGCTTATACATATAATATAGAAAAAATAATATATTCTAGAAGCCCGATGAAGAATTAAGCTCGAAAATAGAGTTCGAGAATCGCAAACACTAAATGAAGCACAAGATGTACGTACGGATATCAAGGTATATGTAAATAGATACATCAAAAGATAATAATATAGAGATCTAGCCGCCGCTCATGGAGTTTACGCTGGCTAGTTACATACTGACATGCAGAGTTTAGACAGTTAAAACAACTTATATAAACTTTCTCTCAAAGTAAGCCTCTAGGCAAAATAAATACAAAAGTGAGAGATCTAAGCAAAATAATAAAAAGGACTTCAAAATACAGTGAAAATCCCCCGCTTTGTCACTATCAAAGTAACTCACCGAGGTGGGTGGCAACCTGTATCCAAAAAACAACAACAAAATATGGTATGAGAACTGGAGGTTCTCAGTGTGGTAACAGTGCCCAGTGATGTAAGATATAAGACTCCTGGATGTCAGAGGCAATCCTAGAGCTTCATATCCATCATGAGATTCAACTTAAAGCATAACTAAAACATTAAAACATCACTTAAAACAATAATGATAAAAGGGTAATCAAAATTAGTAGATTTCTAAACTAACAGCTCTCCGCTGTCCCACAACTTTCACCAACCTATCCTCTATGCGATCCCATCGCCACCGCCTTCCGAACCCCCTCAATCCCAGTAGAATACACAATTAATACAATGCAAGTAAAGCACAAATATAAGCATATATGTCAAGTAATTTCAAATAGGCAATTAGGCATGTTATACAATTAGACAAGCAATACAAGTCGACAAAGCAAGCAAACAGATAAAAGATGCACATGATGAATGCCTGTCTTATTGGTTGTGATATCACATTGTCGGTTCAACTGCCAACCCGACACATCTCCATGGAGATGTCGCCTTTCGGTCTCATAATGGGAACCCCCGAGATATCGTGCCCAGATCACGGTCCAGGATGTCAATGCCTGTACACTATAGTGATTCCGAAGGGATGCAAGCGGGATACTCTTGCTACAGACCTCACATCTCAGCGTAAGTGGGATAAACCTATGTCCTTACGCCGCCGCCGCGACCTCGACAGGCGGGATTAACCTACCGTCCCTGCAAGGCGCATAGCGTCTTAACAATCTCATTAAAATATTTCATCAGTGGTTTTTAAAAATCATTTCATTCAGAACTCATTAGTTCACCACTTTCACAGTGCATTCAAAACTCATTAGTTCACCACTTTCACAATGCATTCCGAATTCATTAGTTCACCACTTTCACAATTCATTCAAAACTCATCAGTTCACCACTTTCACAATTCATTATCAATAATTACCAATACCATACGCCGCCATCTCACTCAACCAAAACCTTCTGCAGTACTCCAGAAACCTAAGCCTTTGTTCTCTAATTTTTTACCAGAAATACCGAATTAGATCGCCTAGGACATTTTCTATGTTTTGACATCTAAAAACAAGCCAAAGAGTCTTATATAAGTGTCATGGAAGTTTACAAGCTTTCTAGGAAGGTGAAACAGTTAAAAACAAGGTTTTTATTGAAAAACAGAACAGTGTGCGTACGCATAGGGTTGTGCATACACACGCCCATAGGAATTTTCAAGAAGTGTGCGTACACATAGAGGTGTGTGTACACACAGTAAGTAAATTTTCCATTCTGCTCATACGCACGATGCGTGCGAACACCCTCAACAGAATGCACCTTCCATCGTGTGCGTGCACACAAGGCTGCGCGTGCGCACAGAGCGTGCTAGCGCTCCCAACAGCAGCCATATCCCCTTGTGTGTATGCTCATAAGAGTGTGCGTACGCACAGTTTCAAAAATACACGGGGTATGCGTGCGTACAGGGCTGTGCGTGCGCACACAAACCAGAAATCACAAATTCTGCAGCATTCACAGAATTCAAATTTTAGACACCAGTTTTCAATGATCATATCTTTCTCTACAAAATTCATATTTCTACAAAATTGATACTATTTTAAAGCTCTTTGAATTATCTTTGATTTGATATAAAATTCATTCCATTTCACAAACTGTAGCTCAAGATATGATCCGTTGAAGTTCATCAAAATTCCATTTTTTTTAATCAAAAGTTCACTGATTTCTCAATTCCCAAAAATTCATAACCAAACCAACTTAAGATCACACCAAACTCCAATTTACCTCATAACTTACCCTTTGTGTCACAAATCACCATTTACACCAATTTCCATTCACATTACATATTCCTCAACATCAATTATCAATTATTTCACACTATAATATTTCTCCACCAACAATCATCATGATCAATCTCAATCTCAATCTTCACCATTTTATCAACATCAACTTCACAATTCTTCAAAATAACCCAAAATCATGAAATCATCAAAGATCACAAAATTTTACTCAATACAAAATCCAAAAACTCGAAATTCTTAGGGCAGGAAACTGGGCAAGAAATTTCGAGAAACTTACTACAAGACTTAGCTAGAAGTGACGGGCTCGGCGAGAGCTTCGCGTAGCCACTGCGGTACGTGAATCGAAGCACTGTAGCTCGAGATATGGTGGATTGAAGAAGAGAGTGAATAGTATTTTAGCTCTCCCCTCTCACTTCACTCTTGCAGTTGTGTTTTGTGTTCATGAGTGTGGTGAATGAGTTGATGGCTCATTAAAGAAGGTTTTATATGTTGAGCTTGGGCCCAACTTGAGCCCGGTCCAACCCGTTAGCGTTTTCGGTCCTTTTGGCCCAATTTCGGGCCAAACCTTTAAAATTAATACCCGGTTTTTTACTTTAATTATTTTTCTAAGGTTTTCTACTATTTTTAGTTACTCTTGCTCAGTACCGGACAGACTTAAATCGGTTCTGCCGGTTCATTCACCGGTTCGAGTTTTTATGCGGTTTTTTGCAGAAAATTACATTTTTGACTCAGAAAAATCTACTGAGTCTAAAGATCATATTTAAATTTTCTAATTCATATTCTAAATTTTCGGATCCCATTTTGGGCAATTAATTTAATTAATTAAGCAGTTAATAAATCACGGTTCTTACATTCTATTTCTCTTCCAGATTCTTCCTGTTCTTATTCTAAACACTTTGCATGACCACAAACAGAATTATACCAAGGAAAACAAAAAAAGATTATCCAAACTAAATAAAAATGAATAAAAATTTATCTGAGCATGAAATCAAAGGATACTAAGGGTTGGGTTGCATCCCAACAAGCGCTTTTTTACCGTCACTAGCTTGACAGTCAGCTTTGCTAAGGCGAGGGTCGACCATAGTGCTTTACCTCACCTCTCACTGTGAATCTTTTTCTTGTGTTATCATGGATTAACTCAATATGCTCAAGATATAGGATCTTGTTCACTGTATGAGGAAAGATTGGGCCTTTAGTCAACACCACTTTCATTCCTGGTGAAAAATCTTCAATGGGGATCTTCTTCTTTCTCCATCCCTTGGGTACCTTCTTCTTAGGAACTTCCTCCTTAGTGGATGATGCATACCCGACACCAAAATTAGGTTTGATGTCAAGGAAAATTTTTTTGATTCCCACCAAAGGAGGCTTGAGCTGTAAATCCTGTTTACCCATTAAGGGGTTCTTGGAGACTTGGATTAGTGAAGTCATTCTTCATGCCTTTATTTTCTTCACTTAAGTATTGCATAGGTCTAAAAGCCTTAAAGATCAACAGCTCCTCATGCACCCTTAGAACAAATTCACCTTTTTCCACATCGATCAGAGCTCTCCAAGAGGCCAGGAATGGTCTTCCCATGATTATATGGGCGTTTTCATCCTCTCCCATGTCGAGGATAACAAAATCTGCTGGGAGGAAGAATTTTCCCACCTTGACCAAAATATTCTCCACTATTCCATATGCATGTTTCAGAGACTTGTCTGTCATTTATAATACTATCCTTGTTGGTTGTGCCTCTTGGATTTGCAACTTCTTCATCACAGATAAGGGCATTAAATTAATGCTTGCACCTAGATCACACAAGGCTTTCTCAAATGTGGTGCTCCTAATGGTGCTTGGAACCTGAAAGCTCCCTGGATCTGGCATCTTCCTTGGTAGTTTGCTCTAAATTATGGTATTACATTCCTTGGTCAGGACCACTATTTCATCTTCCCTTAAAGTCTTCTTCTTGGAAAGTAAACCCTTCATGAACTTGACATAGAGAGGCATTTGCTCTAAGACATTAGAAAAAGGAATATTGATTTGTAACTTTCTGAAAACTTCCAAGAACTGTGAAAATTGCTTGTCCTTAGTCTCCTTTTGAAGCTTCTGAGGATATGGCATCTGTGGCTTGTACTCAAGTGCCTTAGGTTGGGCATGTGCTACGGTATCCTCAGTCTTTTCTGGAACTTCTATTTCCTCTAATTCCTTAGTAACTTATACTTCCTCCTCTGTCACTAGTTCACTTACCAATGTGATAGCCTTGCATTCTTTTCTTGGATTAGGCACTGTGTCACTAGGAAGAGTGTTAGGAGGCCTCTCAGGTACTTACTTGCTCAACTGACCCACTTGAATCTCTAGGTTTCTGAGTGAGGCTCTGGTCTCCTTCATAAAGCTATGAGTATTCTTGGAGAGTTCTGTAATTATAGATGCTAACTCAGGAGCATTCTGAGACTGAGAGGGTGCGTGTTGTTGGCTGAGAGGCTTGAAATTAATGGTTGTTAAAATTATTCTGATTAAAATTACCTTGAGCATTATTGAAGTTCGGTTGCCTTTGAGATTGGTCTCTCCACCCAAAGTTAGGATGATTCCTTCACCCTTGATTGTATGTCTTCGAAAAAGGGTAATTATTTGAGGGTCTAGAGGAATTACTGATGTAATTAACCTGTTCGGGATCAAACTGGCCATACTCATACTTCTCACCTTAAGGGAAGCTACACTTATGTCATAGGAAGTGTCTTGAGCACTAACGGCTGAGACTTGTATTCCACTCAAGTGTTGTGTGATAGCATTAATTTGCTAAGACAGCCTTGTTTTGGGCAAGAATAGCATCCAAGGTATCCAACTCCATAACTCGTTTCTTTACAGAGGTCCTCTTAGAATAGTATAAATACTGGTTGTTAGCAACCATCTCAATTAACTCCATAGCCTCATCAGGGATCTTTTTTATGTGGAGTGACCCTCCTGCAGAATTATCCAGAGATATTCTGGCGGTCTCAGAAACTCCATCATAGAATATCTGCAACTGAATCTAGTCTGAGAACATATCAGGAGGATACTTCCTGAGCATTAACTTATACCTCTCTCAGGATTTATAGAGAGATTCACCCTCTCTCTACCTGAAGGTCTGAATATCCATCCTCAGCTTAGTCAGCCTCTGAGGTGGAAAGAACTTGGTCAGAAACCTGTTGACTACTTTATCCCAAGTGTCCAAGCTCTCCTTGAGTTGAGTGTCAAGCCACTATTTAGCTCAATCCCGTACAGCAAATGGAAAAATAAGTAGCTTGTAGATATCAGGATAGATTCCATTAGTCTTTACAATGTCACAAATCTGCAGAAAATTAGAGATAAACAAGTTTGAATCTTTCTGTAGGAGTCCATGAAACCGGCAATTCTGCTGCACCAGAGAAATTAATTGAAGCTTTAGCTCAAAGTTGTTAGCAGCAACAGGGGGTACAACAATGCTATTCCTATAGAAATCAGCGATAGGAGCAGTGTATGAGCCAAGTGTTCTCCTCGGTTGTTCAGGCATATTAAGAGGATTAACAACATTGACATTAACCACATTGTTGTCGTTGTTGAGCTCCATAGTGGACTCTTCAACTTCCTTATCAAAGTTGCTCCTGAGATTCTCACCGGCTTTATAAGCTCTAGCTTGTTGTAAACGCCGCCTCAAGGTCCTTTTAATCTCAGGATCAAAGTCTAACAGGGGTTCTGTATTCCTATTCCTGCTCATAAACAATAAAAAATAAAGAGAAGGTGGAAATCTCCATGTCAGAGTGTAGAGAATTCCCAGTAAGGTATCTTGTGTAAAAGAAATAAAATAAAATAAACTGCACAACTGATACTAGAAATTTTGAAAATCAACGAAGAAAAATAAACCACTAAACTCGAAAATAATGGAAAGAAAATTAATCAGGAAAAATAAAATAAGATTACTAAGAGGGACACCAAACTTAATTTCAGAAATTAAGAAAATTTTTTAACTAAAATAAAGCTTAAATTTTCGAAAATTAAAAGGGTAAAATTGAATAAAATTTAAAAACTAAGAACGCCTAATCTAAGCAATCAGACAATGGTTAGTTGTCAATCATAGTCAATCCCCGGCAACGGAGCAAAAACTTGGTAGCGGAATTCGAATGTCCACAACTGAACTGGCAAGTGCACCAGGTCGTACCTAGTAATACCTCAGGTGAGTGAGGGTCGATCCCACGAGGATTGATGGACTGAGCAATAATAGTCGAAAGACTCACTTAGTCAGGCAAGCAGAAAATAATATTTTGAGGTTCAAAAGTATTAAACAGTATTTCAGAGAGTAAGAAAGCAAACAGTAGAATTTGTGTGAAATGTATGTGAGAAAACAGTTAAGGTTTTGGAGTTATTTATTCTTTTGGATTAAGTTTTCTTACCAACTATTTTAATCATGCAAGATTCATTTCATGGCAAACTATAATTGACTAAACCCTAATTCCTTAGTGATTTAGTTTTTTCTAACCTAATCAACCGCCAATTCCTTGGTCACTTAATATAGATTAGAAGGTTAGGTTCAATTCTAGTTTATTAGCCACAAAAATCCTAATTACCCAGATATAAGAGGATTATATGTAATGTATCCCATTAGGTCCAAGAAATTAGCAGTTTAGGAAGAATTTACTTTCAAGCTAGTATTCAAGTGAGATAACTTTTCCAAGAATCAACAAGAATTCATGTAGAATGAAAATTATTCTTCTGATATATTCAAATTCATGAGATGAAGAACAAAAGTAATCCTTGAAACTAAATCAATACATTAATTAAAATAGAATGATGATAGTGTCAACCCATAGAAATAAACAGAGCTCCTAACCTTAACCAAGGAGGTTTAGTAGCTCATGACTCAGAGAAAAAACTAGGGTTCAGAAAATGTGAAAGTGTGTAAGAGAGAAGATAGCCTGAAGGGCTAAATCTTTTTCCTTTTATAACTAACCTAATTTGATTTGAAATTTAAAAAAATAAATTCTAATGCTAAAAGATTTTGTTTGTAAATAAAAATAACTTAAATAACATAAAATATAACAATTAAAAACCAAATCCAACTAAAGATGTTCCTTTGGTGAAGCTTGATCTGTATTGCTAGCGCTAAATGCCAGATTTGGCATTCAGTGCCCTAGAGGGCAGAAAGTCTCCTTTCAATTCTGGCTTGCTGGTGCTAAACGCTAGACTTGGCGTTTAGCACCCTAGTGGGTAGAGAGCTTCTTTGCCATTCTGAGTTGCTGGCATTAAATGCCCAGGTCTGCGTTTAGCGCCACCTTGGCAGGTTCCAAAGTCTTCTCTTTTCTTGCACACGAACTCCACCAAAGCGATCCAAACTTTACCTGAAATAATTAAAACACTAAAGCAACTCAAAGTAGCATCCAAAGAGGCTTCAAACATTAAAATCTAATTAAAACTCAGTAAATTTGTATCTAAAATAAATAGAAAATAAAGAAGGATGCTCACACATCAGGCCGCACTAAATGGAAATCCTCAAGAATTGAATTCCACCAAATTAACACCCATGGCGCTAGATGCCCAGAGTTGGCGCTAGACGCTAGGGGTCCAGAGACAATTCCCTTTTCTTGCGTGCCCTCTAGTGCTAGACGCTAGGGTGGCAGTGGCTACTCCTCGTGTTGCGTGCTTCTCGGCGCCAAACGTCAGATCTTGGTGTTTAGCACCAAAGCACTAGAATCCAGTTCCTCCTTCACAGTACTTTCCAATCCATTCCAAGCACATCTGTCTCTGTTTCACTTAGAATGCATGATTCAAATATAATTAAAAACAAGGAAAACTATGAACTATGAAATTAAAACAAATAAAATGTAAAGATAAAATGTAATTAAAGGATACTAAAGGTGTTGGGTTACCTCCCAATAAGCGCTTCTTTAACGTCACTAGCTTAACAGTTCATCTCTGTTAGGTAAGCAGGTGAGTGGTCTTCTTGCGGTTAATGTCACCACCAAGATAGTGTTTCAACTTCTGGCCATTTACAGTGAACCTCTTATCAGACTTTTCGTCCATGATTTCAATATGACCATAAGGAGAAACCTTGGTGACTAGAAACGATCCTGATCACCGAAATTTCAGCTTTCTGAAAATATCTTAAGCATTGAATTGAATAGAAGGACTCGCTGACCCAGCTCAATCACTCTGGTGGCTATCTTTTTATCATGCCACGCCTTTTTCTTTTCCTTGTAGAGCTTGGCATTTACATAAGCTGTATTTCAAAACTTATCAAGCTCATTGAGTTGGAGGAGCCTCTTCTTTCTAATAGCATTGGCATCAAAGTTCAGGAACTTTGTAGCCCAGTAAGCTTTATGCTCCAACTCCACAAGCACTGACAGGTTTTGCCATAGACCAACTGGTACAGAGACATGCTTATAGGAGTCTTGAAAGCTGTCTGGTAAGCCCAGAGAGCATCATCAATCTTTCTAACCTAGTCCTTTCTTGAAGCACTGACAGTCTTCTCTAGAATTCGCTTGATCTCTCTGTTAAAGACCTCCACATGGCCACTTGTCTAAGGATGATAGGGGGTAGCCACTTTATGTTGGACTCCATACTCCTGAAGAAGAGAGTCCAACTATTTATTGCAGAAGTGACTTCTCCCATCACTGATCAAGGTCCTTGGGACACCAAACCGGTTAAAAATATACCTCTATAAGAAGCTCATCACAACTCTGGCGTCATTGGTGGGTAAAGCAATAGCCTCCACCTACTTGGACACATAATCTACAACCACTAGAATGTAGTTGTTTGAATATGAGGGGGAAAAAGGTCCCATGAAATCACTCCCCCACACGTTAAACAACTCAATCTCCAGGATAGCTTACTGTGGCATGTCATTATGCTTAGGCGAATTCCCAACTCTCTGACACTCGTCATAGTTCCTTACAAATTCTCTAGCATCACTGAAGAGAGTAGGCTAATAGAAATCACATTGGAGGACTTTTGCGGCAATCCTCTCTCCACCAAAATAGCCACCATACTCAGAACCATGACAGTGCCAAAGCACGACCTTTACTTGTTCATCCGAAATACATCAACGGATGGTACCATCGAAGCAAACAAATAAGACTACTCCCACAAAAAACTTTTGGCATCATGGAGTAACTTTTTAACTTGTTGCTTGGTGAAATCAGTGAGAATGATTTGACTGGCCTTATAGTTTGCAATGTCCGCAAGCCACGGGGCTCCAATATAGCAAAGAGCAGCTCATCAAGAAAGGCTTTATTCACTGGAGTGGGGTTAGCTGTGGCTTTCTCAAGCTCAATTCTAGAAAGGTGGTCGGCTACTTAATTCTCTGTATCTTTCCTGTCTCCAATCTCAACATTAAACTCCTGAAGAAAGAGTACCCACCTAATCAACCTAGGCTTAGCATCCTATTTGGTCAAAAGATACTTCAAAGCAGCATGATCAGTGTAAAAAATAACTTTTGAACCAATAAGATAGGACCTAAACTTGTCAAAAGTATATACCACAGCTAATAATTCTTTTTTTGTGGTTGTGTAATTATTTTGTGCGTCATTTAAGATGCGATTTGCATAATATATAACGTGAACAAGCTTGTCTTGCCTCTGTCCCAGAACAGCTCCAATGTCATAATCATTGGCATCACACATCAACTTAAATGGCAAATTTCAATTAGAAGGAGCTATGATGGGTACAGAGACAAGCTATGCTTTCAGAGTTTCAAAAGCATGCAAACAGTCATCATCAAAGCAAAAAGGTATATCTATAACTAAAAGGTCACTCAGAGGTCTAGCTATTTTAGAAAAATATTTTATGAACCTCCTATAAAAACCTGCATGGTCTAAGAAACTCTGTATTGCCTTCACATTAGCTGGTGGTGATAATTTCTCAATTACCTCTACCTTGGATCTATCTACCTCTATTCCTTTGCTTGAAATCTGGTCCCAAGAACAATACATTCAGTCACCATAAAATGGTATTTTTTCCAGTTTAAAACAAGGTTTATCTCTTGGTACCATTTCAAGACTAAGGATAGATGGTGTAAGCAAGAATAAAAAAAATTACCAAACACAGAAAATTCATCTATAAATATGATGAGCGGATAATTTATACGCTTTTTGGCATTATTTTTACATAGTTTTCAGTATGATTTAGTTAATTTTTAGTATATTTTTATCAGTTTTTAATTAAAAATCACATTTCTGGAATTTACTATGAGTTTGTATGTTTTTCTGTGATTTCAGGTATTTTCTGGCTGAAATTGAGGGACTTGAGCAAAAATCTGATTCAGAGGTTGAAGAAGGACTGCAGATGCTGTTGGATTCTGACCTCCCAGCACTCAAAGTGGATTTTCTGGAGCTACAGAACTCCAAATGGTGCGCTCTCAATTGCGTTATAAAGTAGACATCCAGGGCTTTCCAGCAATATATAATAGTTCATACTTTGATTAAGGATAGATGATGTAAAATGGCATTGAACGCCAGTCCCATGCTGCATTCTGGAGTCAAACGCCAAAAACAGGTTGCAAAGTGGAGTTAAACGCCAGAAATAGGTTACAAACTGGCGTTCAACTCCAAGAAAGACCTCTACACGTGTAAAGCTCAATGCTCAGCCCAAGCACACACCAAGTAGGCCCCGGAAGTGGATTTCTGCATCATTTACTCATTTCTGTAAACCCTAGTAACTAGTTTAGCATAAATAGGACTTTTTACTATCTTCGGATCAGATCTTTGATTAGTTTTATGCTATCTTAGACTTTTGTGAGGGCTGGCCATTCGGCCATGCCTGAACATTTATCACTTGTGTATTTTCAACGGTAGAGTTTCTACACACCATAGATTAAGGTGTGGAGCTCTGCTGTTCCTCAAAGATTAATGCAAAGTACTACTATTTTTCTATTCAATTCAAGCTTATTCCTTCTCTAAGATATCCATTCGCACCCAAGAACATGATGAATGTGATGATTATGTGACGCTCATCATCATTCTCACTTATGAA
>NC_029786.2:82909021-82923623 GCF_000816755.2 Arachis ipaensis | reverse complement strand
GCATCTCCATACGCTTATCTGAAATTCTCACCAATGAATTACATAAGTACCACTATCCTATTTTATATTTTATTTATCTTTTACTTATCAATTCATAAAATCAGTTGAATCCGCCAAACTGAGATTTACAAGGTGACCATAGCTTGCTTCAAGCCGACAATCTCCGTGGGATCGACCCTTACTCACGTAAGGTTTATTACTTGGACGACCTAGTGCACTTGCTGGTTAGTTGTACGAAGTTGTGAAACAGAATTAAGAACATGAATGTGCGTATTGAGTTTTTAGCGTCGTTACCAAGGAAGGAATGATCACGATTTCGCACACCAAGTTTTTGGCGCCATTGCCGGGGATTGTTCGAGTTTGGACAACTGACGGTTCATCTTGTTGCTCAGATTAGGTAATTTTATTTTAATTTTAAGCTTTTTATTTCTTATTTTCGAACAATAAAATAAAAAAAATATTTCTTCTTTGTCATTTTTCCCAATTAATTTTTGAAAAATACAAAAAAATTTTAAAAATCATAAAATCAAAAATATTTTTTTGTGTTTCTTGTTTGAGTCTAGAGTCAATTTTTTAAGTTTGGTGTCTTGCATGTGTTTGTTTTTCTCAAGAATTTTCGAAAATTCATCATATGTTCTTCATGATCTTCAAGTTGTTCCTGGACAGTCTTCTTGTTTGATTCTCTTATTTTCTTGTTTTGTGTCTTTACTTGTTTTTCATATGCATTTTCAATTTGTTAGTGTCTAAAGTTTGCAAATTTCTAAGTTTGGTGTCTTGCATGTTTTTCTTTTCTTGAAAATTTTCAAAAAAATAAGTCTTGATGTTCATCTTGATCTTCAAAGTGTTCTTGGTGTTCATCTTAACATTCATAGTGTTCTTGCATGCATTAGTTGTTTTGATTCATAATTTTTATGTTTTGTGTCAATTTTATGTTTTTCTCTCTCTCATCATTAAAAATTCAAAAATCAAAAATATCTTTCCCTTTTTCTCTCTAAAAATTTCGAAAATTTGGATTGACTCTTTCAAAAATTTTTAAAATTCAATTGTTTCTTATGAGTCAACTCAAATTTTCAATTTAAAAATTCTATCTTTTTCAAATCTTTTTCAAAAATCAAATCTTTTTCATTTTTCTTTCATATTTTTGAAAATTTCAAATTAATTTTCAAAATCTTTTTCTTATTTTTATTCCATATTTTCGAATTCAATGCTAACAATTAATGTGATTGATTCAAAAATATTAAGTTGTTACTTGCCTATTAAGAAAGGTTCAATCTTTAAATTTTAAAATCATATCTTTTTATTTCTTGTTAGTCAAGTAATCAACTTTAGTTTTCAAAATTAAATCTTTTCAATTCCTTATCATATCTTTTTCAATTTCAATCATATCTTTTTCAAAATCAATTTCAAAATTCTTTCTAACTTCTCCCCTAACCTCTTATCTTTTTCAATCAATCTTATCTTTTTGTTTCAATCATATCTTTTTCAATTTCAATCATATCTTTTTCAAAAACAAATTTCAAATCTCTTTTAATCAATCATATCTTTTTCAATTTCAATCATATCTTTTTCAAAACTGCCCAACTAACTTTCTACCTTTAATTTTCGAAAATCTCTTCCCTCTTTTTCAAAATTTCATTTTAATTAACTAATTATTTTAATTTTAATTTAATTTAATTTCAATTTTAATTTTCGAATTTTAAATTTAAATTTAAAATATTTTTATTTTATTTTGTTAAATTTTCGAATTCTTCTCTCATCTCTAATCTCCTTCTATTTATTTATTCATCCATTAACACTTCTATCCTCACCCCTGTGTTTGGATTCTCATCTTTTCCCTCTTCTATTCTTACTTTCTTCTACTCACATAAAGGAATCTCTATACTGTGACATAGAGGATTCTATATTTTTTTTTCTGCTTTCTTCTTCTTTTTCATATGAGCAGGAACAAGGATAAGAACATTCTTGTTAAAGCTGATCCTGAACCTGAAAGGACTCTGAAGAGGAAGCTAAGGGAAGCTAAAGCACAACTCTCTGGAGAAAATCTGACAGAAATTTTTGAAAAAGAAGAAGAGATGGCCGAAAATAATAACAATGCAAGGAGGATGCTTGGTGACTTTACTGCACCTAATTCCAATTTACATGGAAGAAGCATCTCAATCCCTGCCATTGGAGCAAATAATTTTGAGCTTAAACCTCAATTAGTTTCTCTGATGCAACAGAACTGCAAGTTTCATGGACTTCCATCAGAAGATCCTTTTCAGTTCCTAACTGAATTCTTGCAGATCTGTGATACTGTTAAGACCAATGGGGTTGATCCCGAGGTCTACAAGCTTATGCTTTTCCCGTTTGCTGTAAGAGATAGAGCTAGAATATGGTTGGACTCTCAACCTAAGGATAGCCTGAACTCTTGGGATAAGCTAGTCACGGCTTTCTTAGCCAAGTTCTTTCCTCCTCAAAAGCTTAGTAAGCTTAGAGTGGATGTTCAAACCTTCAGACAGAAAGAAGGTGAATTCATCTATGAAGCTTGGGAGAGATATAAGCAACTGACCAAAAAGTGTCCTTCTAACATGCTTTCAGAATGGACCATTCTGGATATATTCTATAATGGTCTATCTGAACTATCAAAGATGTCATTGGACCATTCTGCAGGTGGATTCATTCACCTAAAGAAAATACCTGCAGAAGCTCAAGAACTCATTGACATGGTTGCTAATAACCAGTTCATGTACACTTCTGAAAGGAATCCTGTAAGTAATGAGACGCCTCAGAAGAAGGGAGTTCTTGAAATTGATACTCTGAATGCCATATTGGCTCAAAACAAAATATTGACTCAGCAAGTCAATATGATTTCTCAGAGTCTGAATGGAATGCAAGCTGCATCCAACAGTACTCAAGAGGCATCTTCTAAGGAAGAATCTTATGATCCTGAGAACCCTGCAATAGCAGAGGTAAATTACATGGGTGAACCCTATGGAAACACCTATAATCCCTCATGGAGAAATCACCCAAATCTCTCATGGAAGGATCAACAAAAGCCTCAACAAGGCTTTAATAATGGTGGAAGAAACAGGTTTAGCAATAGCAAGCCTTTTCCATCATCCACTCAGCAAAAGACAGAGAGTTCTGAGAAGATCCCATCTAGTTTGGCAAACATAGTCTCTGATCTATCTAAGGCCACTCTAAGTTTCATGAATAAAACAAGGTCCTCCATTAGAAATTTGGAAGCACAAGTGGGCCAGCTGAGTAAAAGGATCACTAAAACCCCTCCTAGTACTCTCCCAAGCAATACAAAAGAAAACCCAAAAGGAGAGTGCAAGGCCATTGAATTGACCATCATGGCCGAACCTACAAGGGAGGGAGAGGACGTGAACCCCAGTGAGGAAGACCTCATGGGACGTCCAGAGATCAATAAAGAGTTTCCTTCTGAGGAACCAAAGAACTCTGAGGCTCATCTAGAGACCATAGAGATTCCATTAAACCTCCTTATGCCATTCACTTGTTGGGAGGCAACCCAATGTTATTTAATCATTTTTATTTTATTTTCTCTTTGTTATTTCATGTTTTATTAGGTTAATGATCATGTGGAGTCACAAAAACTACTGAAAAATCGAAAACAGAATGAAAAACAGCATTGAAAATAGCACACCCTGGAGGAAGGGCTTATTGGCGTTTAAACGCCAGTAAGGAGCATCTGGCTGGCGTTTAACGCCAGAACAGAGCATGAAACTGGCGTTAAACGCCAAAAATAAGCAGTAGTCTGGCGTTTAAATGCCAGGATTGCACCCAGAGGAAAGCTGGCGTTAAACGCCAGAAACAAGCATCAGACTGGCGTTTAACGCCAGAAACATGCACTATACTGGCGTTCAATGCCAGAAACATGCTATAGACTGGCGTTGAACGCCCAAAACAAGCAAGGAAGTGGTGTTTAACACCAGAAACATGCTGCAGTCTAGCGTTAAACACCAGGATTGCATATATAGGGCGTTTTACACGTCTAAAAGGTGCAGGGATAAGAAATCCTCAAACACCTCAGGATCTGTGGACCCCACAGGATTTTTTCAGGATCTGTGGACCCCACAGGATCCCCACCTACTTCTTCTCCCCTCTTCACACCTTTCCATAACTCTCTTCCCCAAATACCCCTCACCAATCAACTCAATCACTCTTCCCTATCACCTCTTCACCAATCACATCCATCCTCTCTTCCCCAAAAACCCTACCTACCTTTAAATTCAAATTAATTTCCCTCCCAAACCCAACCCTAAATGGCCGAACCCTAAACCCCTCCCCACTCCTATATAAACCCCTCATTCCCTCTTCATTTTTACACAACAAAACCCTCTCTTCTTCCCCTTGGCCGAAACCATCTCTCTCTCCCTCTCTCCATTTTTATTCTTCTTCTACTTCTTTCTTTCTTCTTTTGCTCGGGGACGAGCAACCATTTTAAGTTTGGTGTGGTAAAAGCATAGCTTTTTGTTTTTCCATAACCATTCATGGCACCTAAGGCCAGAGAAACCTCTGGAAAGAGGAAAGGGAAGGCAATTGCTTCCACCTCTGAGTCATGGAAGATGGAGAGATTCATCTCTAAGGTCCATCAAGACCACTTCTATGAATTTGTGGCCAAGAAAAAAGTGATCTCTGAGGTTCCTTTCAAGCTCAAAAGGAATGAGTATCTGGAGATCCGACTTGAGATTCAAAGAAGAGGTTGGGAAGTTCTCACCAACCCCATTCAACAAGTCGGGATCCTAATGGTTCAAGAGTTCTATGCAAACGCATGGATCACTAGGAACCATGATCAAAGTGTGAACCCGAATCCAAAGCATTGGCTTACTATGGTTCGGGAGGAAATACTTAGATTTCAGTCCAGAAAATGTAAGGCTGGCGTTCAACTTGCCAATGATGGAAGAGAACGCACGCCCCTACACAAGAAGGGTTAACTCTGATCAAAGGTTGGACCAAGTCCTCATGGACATATGTGTGGAAGGAGCTCAATGGAAAATTGACTCAAAGGGCAAGCCGATTCAACTAAGAAGGCTTGACCTCAAACCAGTAGCTAGAGGATGGTTGGAGTTCATTCAACGCTCAATCATTCCTACTAGCAACCGGTCTGAAGTTATTGTAGACCGGGCCATCATGATCCATAGCATCATGATTGGGGAGGAAGTGGAAGTTCATGAGATTATACCTCAAGAACTCTACAAAGTGGCTGACAAGTCCTCCACTTGGGCAAGGTTAGCCTTTCCTCACCTCATATGCCACATCTGCAATTCGGCTGGAATTGACATAGAGGGAGACATCCTCATTGAAGAGGATAAGCCCATCACTAAGAAAAGGATGGAGCAAATAAGAGATCATGGACTTCAACATGAGCATGAGGGGATTCCTCACCATGAAATCCCTGAGATGCCTCAAGGGATGCACTTTCCTCCATAGAATTATTGGGAACAAATCAACACTTCCCTAGGAGAATTAAGTTCCAACATGGGACAACTAAGGGTGGAGTAAGAAAGACAAGGAAGAGACATAGAGGAGCTCAAGAGCACCATTGGTTCTTCAAGAAGAGGAAGACGCCACCCTCACTAAGGTGGACTCATTCCTTAATCTCCTTGTTTATTTATTTTCCTGTTTTTCAATTTTTTGAGCTTTATGTTTATTTATATTTGTGTCTTATTACATGATCATTAGTGTCTAAGTGTCTATGCCTTAAAGTTATGAATATGAATCCATCACCTCTCTTAAATGAAAACTGTTTTAATTACAAAAGAACAAGAAGTACATGGTTTCGAATTCATCCTTGAAACTAGTTTAATTATTTTGATGTGGCGATAATACTTTTTGTTTTCTTAATGAATGCTTGAACAGTGCATATGTCTTTTGAAATTGTTGTTTATGAATGTTAAATATGTTGACTCTTGAAAGAATGATGAACAACAAAAATGTTATTAGATAATCTGAAAAATCATAAAAATGATTCTTGAAGCAAGAAAAAGCAGTGAATACAAAAGCTTGTAGAAAAAAAAGTGGCGAAAAAAATATAAAGAAAAAAAAAGAAAAAGCAAGCAGAAAAAGCCAAAAGCTCTTTAAACCAAAAGGTAAGAGCAAAAAGCCAATAGCCCTTAAAACCAAAAGGCAAGGGTAATAAAAAGGATCCAAGGCTTTGATTGAACCTCAATGAATAAAGTGAGATGCCAAAACTATTCAAGAGGCAAAAAGCTACAAGTCCTGCTCATCTGATTGGAGCTAAGTTTCATTGATATTTTGGAATTTATAGTATATTCTCTTCTTTTTATCCTATTTGATTTTCAGTTGCTTGGGGACAAGCAACAATTTAAGTTTGGTGTTGTGATGAGCGGATAATTTATACGCTTTTTGGCATTATTTTTACATAGTTTTCAGTATGATTTAGTTAGTTTTTAGTATATTTTTATTAGTTTTTAATTAAAAATCACATTTCTAGACTTTACTATGAGTTTGTGTGTTTTTCTATAATTTCAGGTATTTTCTGGCTAAAATTGAGGGACTTGAGCAAAAATCAGATTGAGAGTTTGAAGAAGGACTGCAGATGCTGTTGGATTCTGACCTCCTTGCACTCAAAGTGGATTTATGGAGCTACAGAACTCCAAATGACGCGTTCTCAATTGCGTTGGAAAGTAGACATCCAGGGCTTTCCAGTAATATATAATAGTCCATACTTTGATTAAGGATAGATGACGTAAACTGGCGTTGATCGCCAGTCCCATGCTGCATTCTGGAGTCAAACGCCAGAAACAGGTTGCAAAGTGGAGTTAAATGCCAGAAACAGGTTACAAACTGGCGTTCAACTCTAAGAAAGACCTCTACATGTGTAAAGCTCAATGCTCAGCCCAATCACACACCAAGTGGGCCCCGGAAGTGGATTTCTGCATCATTTACTCATTTCTGTAAACCTTAGTAACTAGTTTAGTATAAATAGGACTTTTTACTATCTTCGGATCAGATCTTTGATTAGTTTTATGCTATCTTAGACTTTTGTGAGGGCTGGCCATTCGGCCATGCCTGAACATTTATCACTTGTGTATTTTCAACGGTAGAGTTTCTACACACCATAGATTAAGGTGTGGAGCTCTGCTGTTCCTCAAAGATTAATGCAAAGTACTACTGTTTTTCTATTCAATTCAACTTATTCTGCTTCTAAGATATTCATTCGCACTTCAATATGATGGATGTGATGATCGTGACAGTCATCATCATTCTCAACTTATGAACGCGTGCCTGACAACCACTTCCGTTCTACCTTAGATTGAATGAATATCTCTTGGATATCTAATACAGGGGATCGAGTCCGAGTTATTAGTGTCTTCGTGGTATAAGTTAGAACCCATGGACGGCCATTCTTGAGAATCCGGAAAGTCTAAACCTTGTCTATGGTATTCTGAGTCGGATTCAGGGATTGAATGACTGTGACGAGCTTCAAACTCGCGAGTGCTGGGCGTAGTGACAGACGCAAAAGGATCAATGGATCCTATTCCAGTATGATCGAGAACCGACAGATGATTAGCCATGCAGTGACAGCGCATTGGACCATTTTCACTGAGAGGACAGGTGGCCATTGACAACGGTGATGCCTAACATACAGCTTGTCATGGAAAGAAGTAGGAAGGATTGGATGAAGACAGCAGGAAAGTAGAGGTTCAGAGGGACGAAAGCATCTCTATACGCTTATCTGAAATTCTCACCAATGAATTACATAAGTACCACTATCCTATTTTATATTTTATTTATCTTTTACTTATCAATTCATAAAATCAGTTGAATCCGCCAAACTGAGATTTACAAGGTGACCATAGCTTGCTTCAAGCCGACAATCTCCGTGGGATCGACCCTTACTCACGTAAGGTTTATTACTTGGACGACCCAGTGCACTTGCTGGTTAGTTGTACGAAGTTGTGAAACAGAATTAAGAACATGAACGTGCGTATTGAGTTTTTAGCGCCGTTACCAAGGAAGGAATGATCACGATTTCGCACACCAAAATACCTCAATAAACTTTTCAACCATGTTAGAGAATATGAAAATCATGCACCTTTGAAAAGTTTTTAGGGCATTGCATAAACCAAACGGCATCCTCCGATAAGCAAATACACCAAAAGGACAAGTGAATGTCGTCTTCTCCTGGTCTTGAAGGTCCACTGCAATCTGATTGTATCCGGAATAGCCATCTAGAAAATAGTAAAACGCATGTCCAGCTAACCTCTCAAGCATCTGATCAATAAAGGGCATGGGGAAGTGGTTCTTCCTAGTAGCAGTGTTGAGCCTCCCATAATCAATGCACATACACCAACCGGTAATGGTTTTTGTAGGAATTAGCTCATTCTTTTCATTTGTAACCACTGTTATAAGGTCCCACATCGGTTGGGGAGGGGAACGAAGCATGCCTTATAAGGGTGTGGATACCTCTCCCTAGCATGATGCGTTTTGACGAGTGAGTGTGGAGGGCTTCGGCTATCATCCCTATCGTCAAAGGCAAAACCGTAAGGCCTTGTGTGCCAAAGCGGACAATATCGTGCTAGCGGGTGGTCTGGGCTGTTATAGATTGTATCAGAGCCGGAGCCCGGATCGATGTGCCAGCGAGGGCGCTGGGCTCCCTTAGGGGGTGGATTGTAAGGTCCCACATCAGTTGGGGAGGGGAACAAAGCATGCCTTATAAGGTTGTGGATACCTCTCCCTAGCATGACGCGTTTTGACGAGTGAGTGTGGGGGGCTTTGGCTATCATCCCTATCGTCAAAGGCAAAACTGTGAGGCCTTGTGTGCCAAAGCAGACAATATCGTGCTAGCGGGTGGTCTGGGCTATTACAACTGTCACTCCTCCCTTCTTGGGAACTACTTGCACCGGACTTACCCAAGGAGTATCAGAAATAGGGTAAATAATTCCAGCTTCCCATAACTTCATAACCTCTTTTTGAACCACTTCCTTTATAGTTGGATTAAGCCGCCTCTGTGGTTGCACAATGCGTTTAGAATCTTTCTCAAGCAAAATCTTATGCATACATATGTTGGGTTTATCCCTTTTAAGTCACCAATGGTCCATCCTAGAGCTATTTTATGGTCTCTCAGCACATGTATTAATGCTTCTTCTTCACCATAGCTCAGAGAGGATCTTATGATCACTGGATATGAATTCTTTTCACCCAAAAAAGCATACTTGAGAGAAGGAGACAAGGGCTTCAACTCAAGTTTTGGTGGCCCAGTCTCCTCTTTAAGCACGGTTGGTGCCTCTTTAAAGGGTGAAAAATCATCAATCTCAACCAAGTCTCTCTCCAAAGGGGGCTCCAAAACACTCTCAAGTTCCTGTCCCTCCAAGACATCTTGAACCAATGGTTCAATTAAATCAATCTTCATACATCCTTCAGAATCACTGGGATGTTGTAAGGCCTCAAGCACATTGAGCACAATTTTCTTATCATTGACCCTCAATGTCAATTCACCTTTTTGAACATCAATCAAAGCCCTCCTGGTGGCAAGAAAAGGTCTCCCTAGGATGATAGATGCACTAACATCCTCTTCCATATCCAATATAACAAAATCCGTAAGAAAGAGAAACTCTAGTGGGTTTTACCTCATCAATGTGGAGCTTTCTCATCAAGGAAAGTGGCATAAGGTTGATGCTTGCTCCAAGATCACACAACGCCCTTTGAATAGTGACATCACCAATGGTACATGGAATCAAAAAGCTCCCCGGATATTTCATCTTTTTCGCAAGGTTCTTCTGGATAATTGCACTGTATTTTTAAGTAAGTACCACGGTCTCACTTTCCTTCCAATCTCTCTTCTTGGTCAGGAGCTCCTTCATAAATTTGGCATAGAGAGGCATTTGCTCCAGAGTCTTAGCAAAGGGGATATTGATCTGTAATTTCTTGAAAACCTCCAAGAACTTTAAAAACTGCATATCCTTTGTTGTCTTTTGGAGCCTATGAGGATATAGAATCTTGGGCATGTATTCGGGTACCGAAATCTTCTTTCTTGATGGTTCGGCCTCAACTTGAACTTGGGT
The DNA here is from genome assembly GCF_000816755.2 of Arachis ipaensis. NCBI lineage: Eukaryota > Viridiplantae > Streptophyta > Magnoliopsida > Fabales > Fabaceae > Arachis > Arachis ipaensis. The sequence continues at coordinate 82,913,592 of NC_029786.2, read as the reverse complement.
GAAGGAGGCATGCTCAGGGGCGTGTTCATCAGAGCTCCTGGCTTCCTTCATAACCTCTTCAGTACCTCCTTCATTACCCTTAGCTTCTGTGCTTACCACTTTGCCACTCCTCAAAGTGATAGCCTTGCATTCCTCTTTTGGATTTGGAACTGTATCACTGGAAAAAGAATTAGGAGGCCTCTCAGCAACTTGCTTGCTCAACTGGCCCTATCGAACTTTCAAGTTTCTAATTGAAGCTCTAATTTTTTGTATAAAACTATTTATATTTTTGGAGATCTTCCAATTCTGAAGGTTTCTGAGGAACCGGATGTGGATTGTGTGATTGAGGAGGTTGGTATGGATGGTTGAAATTAGTTTGGTAGGAGTTGTTGTTGTTGTTGAAATTGGAATGCCTTTGATTCTGATTTTCAGCCAAAATTTGGGTGATTTCTCCATCCCGGATTGTAGGTATTGGAAAAGGGATCATTATTAATTGGTCTTGAAGAATTACCCATGTAATTAACCTGTTCAACTGGGGGTTGCTCATAGCCAAAGCTTCCAAATTGAGACACTCCACCACTCATGTCATAAGAAGGATCTTGGGTAGCAACAGAGGAAACTTGCATACCTCCCAAATGTTGAGTGATGGCATTAATCTGTTGAGATATAGCTTTGTTCTGAGCAAGAATAGCATATAAGGCATCCAACTCCATGACACCTTTTTTCATAGTTCTCTCTGAAGAATACAAGTACTAATTATTGGCTACCAGCTCTATCAAATCCAAGGCCTCATCAGTGGTCTTCATATGCAAAGAACCTCCTACAGAATTATCCAGAGAAAGTCTCAAAGCCGGAGTGATACCATTATAGAAAATCTGTAATTGTACCCAATCCGCAAACATGTCGGGAGGGCACTTTCTCACCATAGCCTTGTATCTCTCCCAAACTTCATAGAGAGACTCTCCTTCAATCTGTCTAAATGTATGATTGTCAGTCCTCATCTTAGTCAATCTCTGAGACAGAAAGAATTTGGTCAATAACTTACTAACCAAATTCGTCCAGGTTGCTATACTTTCCTTGGGTTGTATCTCAAGTCACTGACTAGCTCGGTTCCTCACAGCAAAAGGGAATAACAACTGGTGGCATGATGCTTCCTACACAATTCCCAGGATTGGAGTTAGTATATGACCCCAGAGTTCTTCTAACTGGTGGGACATTGTTGGGGTTATTGAGTACAAGATTTTTAGTATTATCAGCCATACTGAATTCAGCTTCCTCTTCAGACTCGTCCCCAAAGATTTCTTGAACTTCTTGACCTCTAGCTTATTTCCTTTGTCTCTGAAGAGTTCTTTCAATCTCAAGTTCGTACAGAAGAGGTTCTTTGTCCATGTTTCCCTGCATAAACAACTAAAAACAAGAAAAATTAGGATTTTTAATGTCACGGTGAGAAGAATCCCGGTGAAGCACACAAAAATAAAAGAGAAAGAACTAAAATAAGTAAAGACTAAAGGGGAAAAATTAAGGAAAAACAAAAACAAAAATAAAAGTAAAACAAATAGGAAGTCTAATATAAGCAACTAATCAATTGGTAATTGTTAGTCACAAAAATCTCTAACATTGACGCCAAAATTTTGGTGAGGATTTTCAAACCATAACTTACCGGCAAGTGCACCAGGTCGTACCAAGTAATAAACTCAGGTAAGTGAGTGTCGATCCCACGAGGATTAATGGACTAAGCAAGCAGTGGTTGATTAATTGTTCTAGTTAGACAAGTTGAAATGAGAGTTTTGAATGTCAAATAGCATAAAAGACAATGAAGTAAGAAAAGCAAATAGTGAATGGTTGAGAAAACGGTATGAGAATAGAGTTAAGGCTTTGGAGATGTTTAAATGTCCGGATTAATATTCAATGTTAACTACCTTAATCATGCAAAGATTTAGCTATGGCAAACTCTAAGTAATTGGATTCCTATCCCTAGGCAATTCAATCTCCTCTAATCCAACCAACCATCAATTCCTTGATCAATCAATTGTATTAAAGGGTTAAGTTCAAATTTCGATTTATAGGCCACACAAACCCTAAGAACCCAAAGATGATGCAGTTATATGTCATGTACCATATTAAGTCCAGATAATTCAGGAGTTGTGAGAAAGGGTTTCAAGATGTAATTCTAGTGATATAGCTTTTCCAAGATTTAGAAGAATTCAATTTGGATTAGAGTTATTTTTCAATACTCACTAATTCGTAGGATGAAGAACAAAACCAATTCTTAAACATAAATCAATGCATTAATCAAGAGTAGAAGAATAAATAATTATTAATCCATCAAAATAAACAGAGCTCCTAACCTTAACAATGGAGGTTTAGTGGCTCATGGTGTAGAGAAAATCCTAGGAGAGAAAAACTGTAAATTATGGAATGAAAATTAGGAGCCAAAAGAACCCCGCGAGGGCAGATTTATATTCTATTTATATTCCTAATTAATATTGATTTGAAACTTAAAATTAAAATCTAACAAATATTTTTAATTGTTAATTGATTTGAAATCAAATAAAAAAGTCTTCTGTTGATTCTTGCTTGCACGTGTGGTCCCCACTTTGATTCACGCTATCAGCGCTAAACGCCGGGGACTGGGCGTTTAGCACCACCCTTACAGAAACGTTACACGTGAATCCAAGGCCCCAGTGCTAAACGCCGGTGAGTGGGAGTTTAGCGCCCAACGTCCAGAAAGTATTTCATATTTTATGAGGCTATTGGCGCTAAATGCCGAGTCGTAGCATTTAACGCCACATGTCTAGAGAAGAAATTGGCTTTGTTGAGCTTGTTCAGTCATGCGTACGCACAACAGATGCGTACGCATCAATCCTTCTTTGCTCCTTCATGAATGTTTCACCAATTCTTCATTTGAATGTTACCTGTAATCAACAAACAGCCACAAAAACTCAAAGTAGCATTCAATGGGGTATAATCCACTAAAATCCTCTAATAAATCAACAGAATACCATATAAATCACATAGAAAAGATACTAATGATGTTCACACATCAATGAGGAAGTGAGTGTCAATTCGATCGCGCCCGTCGTCCCTCTTGGTGCTTTGTTGACGATCTTTCGATCTCCTTGACGGAGACCGGGTGCGTGAAAGGCTTGGACGGGCCTCTAAACATAGACGAGAGTCTCGGCTATGCTCGGGATGGTAGCGGTCTCTCGCCGCCAATTCTCTCTCCAAGTTCTGTACCCTGTGCCCGAGCTCCTGCATGATTCGAGAGCTGTCATTACCGGTACCGCCAAACGAGAGCTTTTCCGGAGATCGGGCATGGGGGTCGCCTTGGTGAGAGGAGGATCCTCGATGTTTCTGGGAGGTTTCCGAACTCACGCTGCTCCTTAGGCGGCCCCCTGGACGCCCGGTGGCTCTACCCTCCTCTCGTACTTCCTTCGTACAAGGAATAAGCTCCATGCTCACCTCAAGTGCCCTATAGACGGCGCCAATGTTCAGTTGCTCGTCGGGATTAGATGTCAGTCGAGCGTCTGGTTAAGAGCAACCAGAGGTGTGAGATATCTAGACTTGGGCGTGAGCTTTACGAGGAAGAGTGCGGCCACGATCGTCGATGAGTCGGCAGGTGAGGCCACCTACAAGGACACTCTGATGCCAAAGTAAGGGTCCGTACAATGAGGCGGCTAATTAGGGTAAAGATGACGTACCTCGGGAGAGGGGTAGATCCCTTTCCTTTTATACCTTGTATTCGAGTGGGCTCTCTTGGTTAGACTCGTCTACCTAGAAACTTCCGCCAGTTATCCAAGTCTTTTTCAAGAAGTAATGTGACACGCATACTATTTTTGACTCATATGGGTCAAGAGTCTGTCGGGTTGATAGTCTGTAAAATGGATCTCCGACCCTTATTGGACCAGGTCAATAAAGGTCGAAGATATATATATATATATAATAGAAAATACAATGTGTTTCTTGACATGCGTTTTACAATGTGTCTGATGTAATTTTTGTATGAGAAAGAAAGTACATTTGAGTATATAATTTATTCTGAAAATAAATTAAGACATTTCAAGAATTTATCACAAAAATTATTGTACCAACTACTAAGACTAAGTACCCGCTTTTGACAACAATAAACAAAACATCTAATTACAGACTCTCTTTTGGATTATACTTCAGAATCATAATTATAGATCTTTTAAAACCAACGTTTAAAATTATGTTCATACAACTTTTTAAAGTACGATTTTTAGATGTAACAATAAAAAAATATGATCTAAAATCTAAAATAATTTTATTAAAGAAGTCATTCTTAAATATATTTTGGCATATAAAAAATATGTAATGTGTAAAATTATTTATTTTAAAAATTTATTAAATTTATTTATTTTTTAGGATGATAGCACTGTACGTTATTTTAAAAGTAATTAGCTTTGAGATACGCTACACATGGTTATAATAAAGTGATTAAACGTGCATTTTAAATTTTTAAGACTGGTTCAGAGTTTGGTGTTATTATAAATTAATCCAAAATCCAAATATCAGTGCTAAAAATTAATATTAAATTTTATTTATTTTTAAAAAACAGTGTAAAATAAAAT
>NC_029786.2:82906437-82908154 GCF_000816755.2 Arachis ipaensis | reverse complement strand
CATTGTTAGTTTATTTTTCTTGATGTAAAGTTGTTAGTTGATAATTATTAGATTATTTAATATATTTGATTAAATTATTATCTAACAATTTTTAATTAAGAGTAAAATATCGTTTTTGTCCCCAACATTTGGGGTAAATCCTATTTATGTCTCTAACGTTTAAATCGTCCTATTTGTATCCCTAACGTTTGTAAAAGTGATTCAACTACCGTCAACCGTCAATTCACATCATGAGCGCTTTAGTTTGAGTTTTAAAAATCTCTTCTTGAAGTTAGAATACAAATGTCTGTGATATGATCTACTCTAAAAAAAAAAAAAAAAGTAAAGTATCGTTTTTGTCCCCAACGTTTGGGGTAAATCCTATTTATGTTCCTAACGTTTAAATCGTCCTATTTATATCCCTAACGTTTGTAAAAGTGATTCAATGTTATCCTACCGTCAATTCACATCATGAGCGCTTTAGTTTGAGTTTTAAAAATCTCTTCTTGAAGTTAGAATACAAATGTCTGTGATATAATTGATGATCTACTCCGAAAAATTAAATAGCTCATCAAATGTTGAAACTAATTCCTACAACATTTACATAATTTACTTTTCTAGAGACATAATTGAATCTAAACACAAATAGTGGGTATAATATTAAAATCGAACACATCCAAGTGAGACCTAATTGAGAATTAATACATACAAGTGAGAATAATTGAAAAATATAATCTGATTTGTTAGTATAATTGATAGTAAGATAACATTGAATCACTTTTATAAACGTTAAAGATACAAATAAGACGATTTAAACGTTAGGGACACAAATAAGACTTATCCAAACATTGTGGACAAAAACGATACTTTACTCTAAAAAAAATAAACATAGAGTTTGGGTATTGGAAAATATATAAAATATAAAGTATTTTTTAGATAAATTGTAATGATATTTTGATATTTTATTGATATTAAAATATAAATTAAAATTTTTAATTATTTTTAATGTCTTATTTTAATTATATTAAGTATTTAAAATATTTTTTATTTTAATAAATAATAATATATACTATATCTAAATTTATTTTAAGAATATATGTTAAGAATAAGATTGGACACGCGGACACGTGATGGTATTTAGGTGTGTCCAGGCGTGTACGGAGAAGAATTTTTTATTTTTTATTAAGACACAGTTGGATACAGCAGACACGCGTATCGGTGAGTGTCGTGTCTGAAATGTGTCCGACACGCGAACATGATAACTCAATGAAGTGTCCGTGCTTCATAGTATAAATATAAATAACTATACGAGTATGTTTGTTTGTATTGTATTAGATTAAATTAAATTATTAATTTAAATTATATTCATTTAAATTTTAAATAAAAATTTTGTAATTTTAAAAAATTTTAAATGATTTGAATAAAATTGGATAAAATAAAAAAATAAAAAAAAAACCAACATAGCATTATGTATAGGGCTAGGAATGGGTAGGTAGGGTAGGGTTTAGACTCTACCCTAACCCTACTCGCGGGTTGAAAACTTTCTTAAAACTCTATCATATCCTACTCACGGGTTGAGAATCTCTCAATTCTAACTCTAAGCACACCCTAAAATTCTAAACCCTACCCTACCCGCAGAAAAATAAAAAATTTTCAAGCAAATATAAAATTCAACCATTTTAAAATTTATAGATATTAATAAAATAGAAAATAAAAAACTAAGTTCAAATTAAAATTA
>NC_029786.2:82904391-82906130 GCF_000816755.2 Arachis ipaensis | reverse complement strand
AGCTATGTATCTATTATTTGATATCACTCACTATCATAGTAGTTAGAATCTCCATTTAACTCTTAAAATATTTTGATATTATAATTTTAAATGAATTTATCGATTTTACGAAATTTGTACTAAATCTGACGATTTTACGATTTAAATCTTATTAAGATTTTACGTTTTACGTTTTTTATTTATTTTTTGATTTCGCGTAAAATCTCGATTTTCTCTACCTTACTCACTATGTCTAAATATGGTCCATTATTATTATTATTATTATTATTATTAAATCTTACCTCAATCCCAAATCCTATGTCCCACGACCAGGAAAAGGACCAGAAGCACACAATAATTATGGAACCACTATTAGTCTGTAATTTCGGCACATGCCTTCAAACTTATCCAACTACTCACATATCACAATTTATATATCAATGAATTCCTTTTACTGCGATATTGAATATTCTACTCCCCCTGTATTTAGGGTTGACAATGGGTAGAGTAGAATAGAGTTTAGATTTTATTCTAATTTTATTTATGAGTTAAAGTTTTTCTAAAATTTTATTCTATTTTATTCGCAGATTGAGATTTTTTTAATTTTAACTCTATTTACACTCTAAAATTTTAAATTTTACCTTATTTGATCCTACTTACAGAAAAATAAAAAATTTTAAACAAATATAAAATTTAACCATTTAAAATTTTATATATATTAATAAAATAGAAAATAAAAAACTAAGTTCAAATTAAAATTAAAATTAAAAACAATAAAATCTTAAAGAAATCTAATATAAAATTATAAAAATATGATCATCAATTAACTTAGTGGTTATTTCAAGTTTTTATAAAAAGGAAGATTGTGAGTTTAACATTCACTTTCTTCACTACATACATAACTTTTATATAAATATTATATAATATATTAGGAGTGCGGGTAGGGTAGAGTAACCCACAGACAAATTCGTATCATATCCTATCCTACCCGCAGCGGGTAGGGTAGACAACTCTACCTGAACGAGTTGGTTCGGGTTAGGTACCTGCGAGTAGAGTATATATTATCGGCCCTAATTATGTAGAATATTTTATCAATATATCAAGTTTTGAGTTGGTTTTGTACATATTTTGTATGTATTTAAAATTTTAAATTATTAACTTTTTTAATTTAAAAACTTTAAATAGTTAAATTTTTTTCAAAATCAAATTTATAAATATAATTAATCATATGAGTATAATAATACTATCAAGTACGTTTATTTGTATTGAATTAAACTAAATTGTTAATTTAAATTATATTTATTAAAATTTTAAATTAAAATGTTTATAATTTTAAAATTTTAAATTATTTTAAAAAAATTGAATAAAATAAAAAAATCAAAATATAGCATATCTTAAATATATTAGACTGAATTTCTTATTTACTTTATCCCTCACATCCTAAATATGTACGAGAGGAGTAACCGAACAAGAAAATAATCCAAAATAATATTGGTAGAGTCAAGAGGAGACACATTTAGTGAACAACAACAAGAAGATTTGGGTTAAATATTTGGCTAATTTTTTTAGATATAAAAAAGATTGTATGTAATTCTTGGTAATGATTAATTGATGTGTTTTTTTATATGAATTTTAATTTTTTTTTAATTTTAAATAACAAATTGGACTTCCAAATTTAAAAAATAATAAAATTTATAGAAAAATTTGAAGGTCAAATTTCTTAAATATGTTAAAATATTTTTTTATCGTAAAATAAATTG
>NC_029786.2:82874324-82904290 GCF_000816755.2 Arachis ipaensis | reverse complement strand
CACAATATATTTTTTATTTTTTCTATTATTATACTTCTTTATCTTTCTTTAAATAATTATTATTTTGTTGATAAGTTTTCACATTTTTTTAGGTTATTATACTTTCTAAAAATATAATTCTTTATTTTATTCTAAAATTAAGAGTAAGACTCGAATCTACAATTCTTAAGTGAGTATAAAAAAATTATATTATTTGAGATATAACTCATTGAGTTTTAAAATAAAATTCTTTAGAGTATGAAAAACAAAGTTTGTTATCTCTAGCGTGATATCATGTTTTTCTAAAATTGAAAAAATTTATTTAAAAAAAAAGTATATCTATAATTAAAAATTTATCAAAAACATTAAAAGATAAAAAAGATTTTTTTTAATGACACCAAGCACAATATAATTGATGCCAGTAAGACAAAGATAGGATAAAAAATCGAACAAAAAATCTTTGTTTAAAAAGGCAATAAATAAATAATAAAAAAAACAATATTTTAAAAACTGTGTTCAAACTTCAAATAAAGAATGAGAGTTCACCACGTAAAAAAATAGAAGCAAGTGAGCTTGAATAAGATCCCAAAGCATTCGTAATTTTTCTTTTTCTCTCTTCAATTTTCTTCTTTCCCTTTTCTTCTTCATTTTTAATATTTTCCCGCACAATTCTCGGCAATGTCTCTCTCCGACGGCACAGATTGAACCCTGCATGCGCAAGCCACGTTACTCTCTTTTTGTGGTTTTAATTTTTTTTTTCAACAATTTCTCAAAAGGAAAACATATTCTGTCTCAATTTTCGATTCATCGATCCAACACCGTTTCCTTTTTTGTTTCTCTCTCAGAAGCCTCAATTCCACTCCCGATTCGATCACGGTTCGCTACAATTGCGAGCAATTTGAGAATTCGGTGGTGGAAAAACAGAGGTGGAAGAAGAACAGAGGAAAAAAAAATACAGAGGCTAATCAAAGTTTGTGGTAATTTTTTAAATCTGAAGGGAAAGTATTGAATTTTGAATGATATATATTTTGATTTCTTGCATGCACTGCTAGAAATTTTTATTTTGTTCTCATTTTTATTTATTTATTTATTTATTTATTGGGTTGATCATGTTGGATTTACAATGTTGATGAAGGTGTTAGAATTTGCTGATTCGGATTGTTGCTGCTGATCAAGGATTTGCTCAACAATTTTGCAGCAAATATTCTTTAGGTTATTGTAGTTGCTCTTCACCTCCTTAAGAGTTAGTTACACGTGTGCTTGTACAATAAGGTAAAGTTGGAGTTAGTTGGAATGTTTTTAACACTTTTTGTTGGTCTATCACTTCTTGGATTTTAAGTTTTCTACATGATCTCTTCATTCTCTTGATGCAGTTTTCAGCTTCTCCAAAAGTGTGAGTTAGCATTTGGAATTGAATTTGTGATTGGATGTTATTAAACTTGTTGAGTTGAGAACTCGGATCTTAATAGGGTGGAAATTGTGCTCAAATTTTTTGAGTTGTTAAGCAATTACTTAACTCCTTGGATTATTCTTATATAGCCATCATTCTGTGAGAAGAATTAGAAGCTTCACCGGTTGAGAAACTTTTATTATGATGATGCATAAGGCGGAGAACCTGTTAGTCAACAATCATGGGAGGGATCCTGGTTTCTCAAAGCAACACTTCCAGCCAGGATTTTCTAATAAATGTCAGGATCTACGTAGTAATATCAATACTAGGGCAGGGGAAGAATTTCCTGTGCAGTTTGTTAATGATGGAGTTGCTTCTAGAAGAATTCCTGTTCCTCGTGACATATCCCAAATGCGTGAAAATAGAGCGGCACAAAGTAGGGAAAATGGCGACGTCAAGTATGAATGTCTTACTAATATTTTGGGGCTGAAGAAATTGGAATCTCAAAGGTCAGATGTAAGTGACCTTATATCTCTGAAAGAGCCAACTCATGAGATGGAGAATGGGGCTTCTGTCACTGTTGGTGAATTAATTGATGAGTGGGGTGATCATGGGACACGTGTGTCATCTGTTGTGCAGAATGGATCCATGCATTTGAATGGTCATGTTGGTTCAATTTTAGATGACTCTCGGAATGGGAGAATGAAGTTTCTGTGCAGCTTTGATGGAAAAATATTACCGAGGCCTAGTGATGGAAAACTCAGATATGTAGGGGGACAGACCCGCATGATATCCATTAAGAAGGATGTTTCGTGGGAAGAGCTTATGAAGAAGACTTTGGGTATTTGCAGCCAACCTCATACAATCAGATATCAACTTCCTGGGGAGGATCTCGATTCTCTGATATCTGTTTCGTCTGATGAGGATCTTCAACATATGATTGAGGAATACCAAGGGCTTGAAAGAAATGAAGGTTCACAAAGACTCAGAATATTTTTAATTCCCTTGGGTGAATCTGATGAGGCATGTTCATTCGTGGCAAGCACAATTCCACAGAGTGATCCTGATTACCAATATGTTGTTGCTGTGAATGGCATGCCAGGGCCTACTCTTAGAAATAGTGCTGGGCAGTGTTTGGCAAATGAAGCAAGTCAATTGAATGCACCTGGTTTACAGAAAAATTCTCTCAATGCCTTTTATCCTGTGGAAGCCAGCAGTGGTATTCATGCTTTGAATGCAGATGGAAGTTTTAATGATTCTCTGACTATGCACAGATGCAACAATCAATCTCCACAAATTTCCTCTATTCGAATCAAGGGAGGAGGTTCAAGTATGGGTTATACACAGTTGCTTGGTAATAATTCATGCCAAGGTAGTATTGAGAGCAATGCATCGTTTATTACTGCTCAGCTGCAACCTGAGAACTCCCCCATAAGCCCTGCTGATCGCAGATACCCCCAACAAGTAACTTTGAATCTCTTAAATGAAAGTCTCCCCTGTCAACGTGATGATGTTTGTCCACCAAAGAAGCACATTGGAGGTCAATTTAGCAACTGCAGTCCTCACATGGAATCTGTGACCCCTTCATATCTGGAAAATTCAAACTTTCAACAGGCTGACTCTAGTGGTACTAACAATCCCCCTTTTGGGATGCTTCATTCATTTTCTGATTCACAGTTGCATGAGAGTTTAACAAGGTCTGGTTACTGCTCACAAGAAGGATCTGGCCTCTCTTTCTCCTTGAACCATGCAAAGGCTCAGCCATCTTCCATGTTACAGTCTAGTTTCTCACAAGGAAATCTTATTGAGCTCCAGCATGATTCCAGTCTCCTTTATCCTCAACTACAAAGTAAGCTACCAAATAATATTGAGTCTTCTGAGTTGTATGGAAGGCAGGATTTGACATCATCTTCTCCATATTCAGAATCATCAGGAATGAATGGAATTCATAAAGATAGCATTTTAATTGGAAAAAGTTACCCTGTGCCTCAATCTGATGTAAACGGATCTAGCTTTATGGCGAAGCATGCTGAGGACAATTCTCTAACTTCAGAAAAAATCAATGTAATTGAAGGAAAGAATCCTTTTGATGTAACAAATGGCAACTTTTATGAAGGGAAATCACTTGCTGCTCATATGGGACACGTGACTGAATTGAATCTTCTGGATTCCTTCCCTGCTAATAAATTGAATGCCAAGATTAATATGCAAAAGGATTGGGAGCTAAGTTCTGAGGACATGAACCAAAGTACTATAGATAGTAAGAAATATGCTGTTGCTGAAGGTATGAATGGTGGACAAGGATCTGATTTTGCATTGACAAGAAACATCAAGATAAATGGTTCAGTGCCAACCTGTAGAGAAACCTCTTGCCACAAAAATTCTCTTGGTGATCTTACGTGTGAGCTGTCAACCGAACCTACTTCTTGTAAAGCTTCGCAAGTTCAACCTTCCATGAGTTGCCATGATGCCTGTTTTAATGAAATTTCAACTTTAAGCACTGCTTCTTTGTATCATGTACATCATAATGATCCCGGTCCTTGTTCAAATTCACCTACAAATGATCAGCACATTCCAAACAACACTTCTTTCCACAAAGTTCCTTCTTTTATTGATGACGACTTGATAACCAGTACTGACCAGATCTTTCCAGTTATTGGTGGGCACTTTGCTGGAAAGTCAAAACCTGGAGATGTCATGCCAGGACTATCAAAAAATTTAGGAAACTGTGATGATGTTAATCAAACAAAACCATTTGGGCTTGTAGAAGATGTGACTGGTGTCGTTCCTCGAGTCATTCATTCTACATTTGCATCCATCCCCCCAATTGTGGATGTAAACGGATGTATGCCTGTATCCTTGTCTTGTACAGAGGCAGATAGCATCATCGCAGACTCTGAACCTGAGGTAGAAAAACTAAAATCAAATTGGATTCTTGGCTAGTCTCTTTCATATTTCTGAATATTTTTTCTTCATTTATAGGATTTTAAATACGATGAAGCTGACAAAAATGATTCCCTTTCTGACGCAATGATAGCTGAAATGGAAGCGAGCATCTATGGTCTGCAGGTATTCCATCTCTGAAATGTTCCTTTTTTGGTTTTCATTTTTCACAAGTTTCAAGATCAGAATCTTTGATTTATTAACATGCTACTTAAACCTTGCTACCTTCAAATACACTTTCACATCCATCTATGTATATAAAATATTTGTTTCTGATTCTTTTCTAGAGGATTTGTTTTTAGTTGAGCAACTTGAGAAATAATTGCTGTTATTGTTTTTCTTTAAAGTCAGAGTTAAATGGTCTATGGAGGGAAAAGAAAAGTGGAATGGGCCGACGGCAGGAAAATTGTATCAAGAGCTGATTAATTGATAAAGTTTTAGGATTGTTGAGACTTGAGAGGAAGTTAAGGAGGAAGGAGAAAAGGAAGTCAGCTAAAACCTAACATTTTGAGAGTTCGTGGGGTGCATAAGAGGGTCACTGGAACTATCTTTTCACAATTTTACTGTTCTTTATTTTGCATGGTTGCTTTAGCCAGGAAACTCCAACAAATACATACTTTTCTTAAACTAGCATTCATTTTTTTCATTTCTGAACCAATTTTATGCCTTTCATGATTAGAGTTTTATTAACACTTCCATGTTGGAACACTATTTTTTGTTTTGTCAATAGAAGAATAAATTTGTTATTGAGAGACAAAAGATACAATGTTGTGAATCATCTTTCAAAAGCTTAAACTATTGTGTAGAGGCACGTGAATGACTTCATATCTGACAGACCTCCCCAATACTCAATAGCATTTTTTGGGGTTGATACGTAGACAATATATAGGCCCATCTTATTGTGTGTTGAAATTTAACATTTCATATTGAAGAAGTGCTAATACCTTGCTGTGAGCTATCTCTCCTAAAAGCATGAGTTATTCGTGTGCTTATCACTGTTGCTAAGTAGTTTACATCTTCCTAATGCTTTTCTGCTTTACATAATATGGTTTTCCTATTGGCTATAACTAACTTGTATTATTATTCAGATAATAAAGAATGCTGATCTTGAAGAACTTAAGGAGTTAGGATCTGGTACTTATGGAACTGTTTATCATGGAAAATGGCGGGGAAGTGATGTTGCTATAAAGAGGATTAAGAAGAGCTGTTTTGGAGGGAAACCTTCTGAACGAGAACGATTGGTGAGTCTATGATGGAAATTATTCTTAAATACCTGTTATGTATATGTATCATTGTATCATATGTTTTATCTCTGTTTTACTGTTGGCAACAGTCTTCATAGACTTTACAAACAAACCCCTTAAGTTGCCAAAATCTCCAAGTTGCCTGTTGATTTTCCAAAATTTTTAAATTAGTTATAAGTAGAAATTGTAAAATCTTCAAAGCAAATCACTCTTTACATTGATATGTTTCTTGGCTTGATTAGACTAAAGATTTTTGGAGAGAGGCACAAATCCTTTCAAATCTTCACCATCCCAATGTTGTTGCATTTTATGGAATAGTACCAGATGCAGCTGGGGGAACATTGGCAACTGTAACCGAATATATGGTTAATGGTTCCCTACGGCATGTCCTCATCAGGAAAGATAGGTAGTTTATTTCTTACTTGTTCCTCTCAACGCCATTTTGTTTTTATAGTTGTTTATGCATATAGGGTCTTATTTCTGCAGATTACTAGATAACCGTAAAAGGCTAATAATTGCCATGGATGCGGCTTTTGGTATGGAATATTTGCACTCCAAAAACATTGTTCACTTTGATTTGAAGTGTGACAATTTGCTTGTCAATCTAAGGGATCCAGAACGACCCATATGCAAGGTAAGAATTCTCTGAGCAAAATCTCATTCATTTCAAATAAAGTTAAGAGATAAAATGATAAAGATTGTTCGACATGTAAAATGCTATGCTTCCTTTTTATGATTCAAATGAGCTTATAAGGGCTGCGAAAGTTAAAAGCAGATATTGGAACCCAAAAGTAGAATTGGAACTTTGAATTCAAGCATACGATCTGGTTAATAATGATTAATGCAGGACAATGAGGATGCTTATAGTGATGACAAACTTTCCATAAAAACAGTTTAAATGCCAATATATAGTGATGAATCCATTTCTGTTGATGAATTCAATATCTGACAACTTTCTAAAGCTATAAAACCTTTCTCTGTTGTGTTTTATGAATTGGTGTGCCTAAGTTGACTATGTGTTTCCTTCAGCAACCTTTGTTGATCGGTTGATTTCCCAGGTTGGAGATTTTGGATTATCAAGAATTAAGCGGAACACCCTGATATCTGGTGGTGTGCGAGGAACCCTTCCTTGGATGGCACCAGAGCTGTTGAATGGCAGCAGCAACAGGGTTTCTGAAAAGGTCAGTTGTATCATCCGTTGTTATATTGCATCTCACCAAAGCAACAATTAAGTCATTTGTCACTTTTTAAGATCAACTACAAAGATCAAATGATGCTGTTGTAGTTATAATACTAGCAACTTTAAACTGAATCTTTATTATTGCCTTCTATAACATCTGTTGTTTTCAGAGACTAGAACTGAGACTCGGTATTGTGTTTAATGGTCAGAGACTGAAACTAAAATTTCAGTCTCAAAACACAATTTCAGTCCCTTTTAATATCTCCAGAAAGTAGAGACAGAGGGGACTGAAATTTTGGGGACTAAAGACTGAAATTTTAATAATATTTCTTTTCAAAAACACTTTCGTTTAACTTTTCAAACTCCAAATCTACCACTCAATCTTCATATTTATTTTAAACCAAACATGATACTTAGACATAACTCAGTCTAGTACATTTTACACCAAACACAATATACAGACTTAATTTAGCCTCAGTCTCTTAGTCTCTGTCTCTCAATCTCCCTTCCAAATGCAGCCTTAAGTCTTCAATGACTAAATCAAATTAAAAAAAAAGAAGCAGCAGAAATCCACTACTTTTTATGAATTTGATTATTTGAGCAACATTGAGTCAATGAATCTTTTGATGGCATTTAGATAGTGGATGAAATTTTCAGGTTGATGTCTTCTCATTCGGCATTTCAATGTGGGAGCTCTTGACTGGTGAGGAACCTTATGCAGATATGCATTATGGTGCCATTATTGGTAAGATTCATGCCCCTACAGTTTTTTCTTTGCCAGAGTAGTTAATGATGATCATTTTATGCAGTTTTGGAAGTTTATTTTCTTGATTCCTATGGTATGTCTTTCATACCATTGCTTTCTTGATATAGTTCTTTTGTAGAATTTCAAAGTTGAAAGGGTTGGACAAATTTATAGTATAGTAAACTTAACTTGCCAAACGTTGTGTGTGACATTCACGCCTAGGCTTATCCAGAACCAAACTTCGAATTAATTATTTTTCTCTTAAGAGAATATAACAATCATTTTTTTTAGCTGTTCTTTGAGTCTAAAATGATTGTTTCCATTCTTCCTAGATATGATTATGATGGATTTGAAAGGAATGATATTACATATTTGCCACTGGAAAAAATTGCTTTGTGAAATTGAGTCGTGACTAACTTCTTGGTCTGCTTGCATTTTGATGACATGCTTATAGGGGGGATTGTAAAGAACACTCTTAGACCGCCTATTCCAGAACATTGTGATCCTGAATGGAAGAAACTCATGGAAGATTGTTGGTCGCGTGATCCTGAAAGTCGCCCATCGTTCACCGAGATAACTAACCGGTTACGATCTATGTATAAGGCGCTTCAAGCAAAAGGGGTTGTCAGGCACGACAGATAAGGCAGGCCTATTTTCTGCACTACCAAGAGCTTCATTGGTTATTAGAAATAGGTGGCAAGTGCTTCTTGTCTTTCAGCTAGCTGTGAAATCTTAAACTAGCTTGTTCTTCTTGTAAAGTGTGAGGTTGAGATCATGGTATAGTAGATTGTATCTGTCAATTTTCTGCTTGGTTCAGGATCTAAAACTCTACCAGCAGCATAGAGTAAAGACTAGAGAAGAGTAAGGTTGCTATAGTGTAAATACAGAGGCATGTGTCTTGTAAGATATGTTTTGTTAATGTGAGCTTCCTTTCTCTCCTGCCTTTTGGTCTTTCTCCCTTTTTTTTTTTTTTTTTGGGGTGAGGATGCATATCAACTTTTAGGCTAATTTATTTTAGATATCAAAGAAGATTGTGTGTAATTCACACTAATGGATCATTAGTGTATTTTTTTATATGGATTTAATTTTTTTTTAATTTTAAGTAACAAATCGGATTCTCAGAAGAGAAATATGAAGGTTAGATTTTATATTGAGCAAATCAGAGAGTTTGATTTGTCCTTCAATTTGTGTTGAAATAATTTTTTTCTCTTATTGTAAAGCAAATCGGAGGATTTGATTTGTACATTTAATTTTTTTTTAATACTAAAATATAAATATGAAGATTTAGAGTTTAGGGTTTGATTTATATGTTTAAAAAAATTTAAGATAAAAAATTTAAATCTGATCTTTAGATTTGCATATTTAAAAAAAAATTAAAAGTCACAATTCTAAGAGTCAGATTTGTGCTCTTCACATGAGAAAAAAATATATATAAATTCTCTACGTTGTTTTTTTTTTTGGTGACTAATTCTCTACGTTGTTTGAAAATACTATTGGAAGCCCAATAACAAAAATAAAAAACGCAACTTTTATACTATTTCTTGAGAAATGTTTCTACTCTTATTTTATGAAAAATCAATTAGTTTAGCTGGATTTTCTGTTTTAATTTTTAAAGATTAAAACTATATCAATAATGTATTTAGAATTTAGTAATTATTTATATTAATGAGATTTATATAAACGTAAAAGAGAAATGCTAGGTGAATTACGGAACATAATATATATCCTTTGGTTTCATTTGATTTTAGGTTTTAAAAATTATTACAATCGACTATAAGATGTTATACATTAATTTAGTAATGATTAGGAGATTTAATTAATGGTAAATTTTTGTGTCTATGAATTCGACGTCGAATTTGTCAAACTTACCGGTAAATTTTAAATATTTAAAATTTATTTATTTTTATATTTTTAAATTACTTACATCTTGTTAAGTTATAATTTTTGAATAAGCGTTTAAAAGTTATAATTTTTTAAAAAATAAACTACCATTTCTACCCAAAAATGATGAAGACGTTGACATTTCTACTCATAAATGAAGAAAATTGAAGTAATACCCATCAATGATGGGCTCCGTATATCAAAAATGTCCAAGTGTTAGTCTGCCGTTGACTCCGTTAGTAATCTTTTTTATGTGGCATTACATGATTTTGTGGCAAACAAAGTCATCATGCGTGGCATGCTGAGCAATGTGACCATTATAAGCAACCCTAGACACAAAAATTTCTCAAAATTTTAAATGTTGTCTAAAAAATTATTCGACCCAAAAATCCTAGCTTGAAAAATTGGAGGCACACATCTAAATGTCAAGACGAAGATTGTTTACCCCAGTTTTGAATGAGAGTTGCAGTGAATCTAGGAGCTCAATTTCGAAGAGGAAGCAAGATAAGATATTTGATGGGAGATGCTTTTGTGGGTTGGATGCGACGCTGTTGCAATCTGGAACTTCAATAAATCCTGGGAGGTGGTTCATCCGTTGTCTCCAATGGAAGGTAAATTCTTGTACATTTTATTCTATTCCCAGTGAATTGGTATCTAAGCCGTTCTTAATTTTCCTTCCACATACGTTAGACTGAAGCTACTTTGTGTGGGTAGACAAAATTGAAGGACAATGAGAGAATTTTAGGAGATGTTTGTACGAAAGAAAGAAACATGAAGATGGTAACAAAATTAATGCTGGGTTTCAGATGCTCATCAAGATAGCAAAGATTGAAACTGAAGTTGTGAGATTTAGGGTGTGGTTTATCATCGTTTCTTTGCTTGTGGTGCTTAGTTTCATTTGTAATGTTTATCTCTTAATGAGGATATGAGTTGCATATTGTTCTATGTGTGAGATGGTAATGCAATGCAATGCATAATTCGATGACCTTTGTTTGTTTGATCTGTGGTTGTTGTTGTATGTGATGGTTGATTTTTTTTTGACAAAAGTACCCATACTCAGATGTAATAATTGACAAATTGACACCTATTATATATGGTAATTGTCACGTATAGTCATAACATATATAGAGTTGGGCAATATTATCCTGAATTTATAGAATAATGTGAACCAATTTCAAGTCCAACACAATAACTCTAATGTAACATAATTGAGCATTCATTCATGCACTGAAATTAACGCATTATCAACCCAAAAGAGGAAAGCATAACATATCTCTTTCAATGTGATAAGCCAAAGCAAGAGTACCAAAAGAAATGATATGATGTCTGATTCGGGTGAGTTTTGTGGAAAATAGATTAAATGTAAAAAAATGGTTAAGATGAGAGATTCAGGGTAAGTATACTTGTGAGGAAAACACTTCTATTAATGACTGATGAGTTTGAAAAACTCTATTTCTAAATTAGTGATGATCAAACATTATTAATGTGATTAATTTTAATTTTCATATGTTGATTTAAATATTTTTGCAATGCAGATTTTAGTGTTGGGCCGAAAAACATTAGTTAGCCCAATTCATATACTCAGCCTTGGAATTGAATTTATGTGGCTAAAATAATGGTTGTGTTAGTTGGGTCAGAATTGATGAATCAAGCCCAATTGATCTTATCATTAGCTTTGATATAAATAATCAAAGAAGTGGGGCTGAAATATTTTGAATGGGCCAGATTCAATTCACACTATCATTAGCCCAACTCAAAATCTTGGTTGGATACTCCAATGCTTGATCCGAAAATATTTCATCAGGAAAGCAAATGTTACTATTTGCCTTATGCCTTCTAACGGATCTAAGCTTATTACCATGTGATGGATCCCAAATTCATTCAATTATCATTTATTGCATGGGAACAATGAGAGAGAAAAAGGGACATCTGATTTGATTGCAACATCTAATGCTACACGCTACTCAAAGGGAAGAATCATTTCAATTAATTTCATTCTCTTTCCTAATTCAATGATGTTCAAATTTCTTTCTTCTCTCTCATCACTTTCCTTCTCTTCTTCGGTTCTTACACAGCAAACCATGGAGACTTTGAGCTATCAAAAAGAAGGGAAGGTAAGCTACAAGACCATCTCAATGATGGCAAGAAAACATAAAAAATATAGTGGCTGAGATTCTTATCACTTGTAGTAAGATTTAGTGAGATCTTATTAGCTCCTCCATACCAAAAATGGAGAAGGAGATTCGGCCAGTAAGAAGAAGATCTTGGAGGAGATGACTTGTCACTACTTTTGAGTTCACTTATCACTGAAGGTAGCTAGGGTGGCTACGTGAGGAAGGAAGCAAAAGTGGAGCAGAAGAAGTCATCATCATCATGAAGCATCAAGGGCCAGAAATCCATCTTGGAGAGCAAGCCAAGGATGGAGAGCTCGGATTGATGAAGAGTGATGACCAAGGAAGGACTAGAGGTAATTGCATGTTGGTTATTGCATGGATTATCTCTTCTCTCTCTCTGGCCGAACCGGTTTGTGTTACTTGGAGAAGAAGAAGTTGGCTAGGTTTTTTGGTTTAAACCTTGGAGGCTTCTCCCTATAAGTAAGGGTGAACAGTCAGGGTTTGATTCAAGGAGAAAGTGTGAGAGTGCAAGGCATAGAGTTCTCAGAGCTACCTGAGCTAACAAATTTCTCTTCTCATTCAATGTATTCTGTTTTGTATTTTCTGTTTAATTTTGTCATGTCTTGAGTCTCATGGAAAAAGGCAAACAGTGAGGTTTGTATGAAAAAGCCATAGAGCGGAAAAAGACAGAGAGAGCAAAATTAAAAGAAAAAGCCATAGATGTCCTTAGAGTTCCTTTGTTCATCTATGTTGTGTTTCATGATTCTGTGGGAATCCCCTTGTAAGTTGGGTTAGCACTTTACAGTCTATAATCAGGAAGATTATAGTGAAATTCCATCATGTTTGTGATGGAGACTGGATGTAGGCTGCATTGCACTTAGCAGTTGAACTAGGATATATCTGAGTGTAATTTTCTCTCTTCTCTACTCCATTTCTATTTCTACTACACAGGAGCAAAAACCAAAAATATCTCGTGTCAAGTGACGAGACAAAAAGAAAAGTCTCGTGGCTGGGGACGAGACAAAAGAAAAAGTCTCGTGGCTAGTCACGAGATAAAAAGACAAGAAGTTTCCAAAATTGGTTTCAAAGGTCAGCAAATATTATCAAGCAAAAAGGGGGCTAAGATTCAACCCCCCTTCTCTTAGCCACTGATAACCATCAATGACAAATAAGCAATACAAGAACTAATGATGAGAAATAGAGGTGGAGAACAAGTGTTGAGACCTCCACTAATGTCACAAAAGGATGAATGAGCATTGTTTAAAGTGGACAGGGGTTGGTTAATGGTTGTCGATTGTTCTGGTGGAACACCTGAATGCCAGTTTTTACTCGTGAAGGTGATGAATGAAATGAAGAACAATGACAGGAATTTTGGGGAGAGAAAAAAGATTGGTGTTTTAGCTTCTCAGTTTTCAGAAAAAGAAAAGGTCTAAGGTCCTTTAAAGAGGTGGCTTGAGGTCATTTTATAGTGTAAAACCACCAAGAAGAAGAAATCTATTGTCCAATGGTTGTAGTCTGATATTTGGTTTACTCCTTTTACTCCAAATATTTTTAGGTATTCCTGTCACTTCAAGTCTTTTCAACTGTTCAATGGAAGAAGTTGATTTCCACAAGTTAAACTAAAGCTCATGACATGTGACATTAGTGAAGGGACATCTAGTTTGGTTTTCTTTCAACTAGATGACACTCTTTACACTCCAAATCTAACCAATCTACTTCCACCAGTTTAGTTCCCACCAAAGAGAAATTCAACTCCTCAAGGTGTTCTTTTGGGTTCCATCCTTTTACCCAATACCTTTAAGAGAAACTTGACTCTTGTTTGACTATATTTGTAGGTCATTCTTAAAATTATTTATGTACAAAAAAGGTTTATATTTTTAGTACATAATCAATGTCTAAAGTTGAATCACACATAAATAGCAAGAAGTCTAGTCATGAAACAAATTCTTCAACAAAAAATGAACCACATAAATAACAAGAAGTCTATTGTCAATATCATAAACAACCTAAAGCTACTGCAGGTGCTTTAGGGGTTAGGTGTGGAGTTGTTACTTTCACTTGATCCTCCATTAATAATTGCACTGGTTGACCCATGTCTTGTTGGTGCTCTAAATCTTGGTTGGGGCCATTTGATTGCATTTGAACTTCTAATAGTAGGAGTTGGCATGAAAGTCATGAACCTGCTGGTAATTCCTTGAGATGCTCCTTGCATTATTTGAGGTGTGACAGTAGATTGTGGTTGAGCATTTGGTGTTGGTGGCCTCATGGGTGGTTGAGAAATTGGTTGTGCTTGGTTGACATATTGGGTGCTTGAAAGTGGTCTTTTTAGATTTCTCTTTTTTGGGATTTTTAGCAGCTGGTGGCTTAAATGACTGGTTCATCCTTGGAGGCCTGATTGGATCAGGCCTAATTAGAGCAGTAGTAGGTTGTGACATTGGAAGAGGTACCTATACAAAATGTACCAAGCATCAATTAAAGTACACAATTAAATAACAGAAATAATACACAAAAAAAGGGTATAATATTACTGGTTGAGGTGGTACTTGAGTTGCTGTTACCTCAGCCACTTCAATAGCCTCTGAAATTTCCTCTCAAAACATCTCTTGGATCCTATCTGCCTCATCATCATCTACAAAATCAGCTTCATGTTGGTCTCTGGACCTAGTTGTTGAGTTAGAGGTTGCCCTCCTTCAATAGTAGCCATGGCTTCCTTTTTCTTAGTGCAACTACTACTGTTGTGGCCACTCTGCAATAGACAATTGGATGTGAGCAGGTATGAATACAAATAATCAGTACCTTAACCAAAAGAAGCATGTTGTATACTTGTAAGCAGTACTTGCAGGTGATAGCACCGTATCTTTGTTTTGCTCTGTGAGGATCTAGTTCCAGGTCTTTGGAAGCATCATTCCTTTTGTCTCTGGTCAACTTAGGTCTCCCTGCTGGCTTTTTATACACTAGAAGTAGCACTGGAGGCAGATTCACATGCTCCCTATACTCCTGACTAGGTACAGGCTGGATCACAAATTTGTATGTGCTATGTGATGAGCGGATAATTTATACGCTTTTTGGCATTATTTTTACATAGTTTTTAGTATGATTTAGTTAGTTTTTAGTATAATTTTATTAGTTTTTAAATAAAAATCACAATTCTGGACTTTACTATGAGTTAGTGTGTTTTTCTGTGATTTCAGGTAATTTTTGGCTGAAATTGAGGGACTTGAGCAAAAATCTGATTCAGAGGTTGAAGAATGACTACAGATGCTGTTGGATTCTGACCCCCTGCACTCAAAGTGGATTTTATGGAGCTACAGAAGTCCAAATGGTGCACTCTTAATTGAGTTGGAAAGTAGACATCCAGGGCTTTCCAGCAATATATAATAGTCCATACTTTGCCCGAGTTTAGACGATGCAAACTGGCATTCAACGCCAGCTCTCTGCCCTATTCTGGAGTTAAACACCAGAAACAGGTTGCAAAGTAGAGTTAAACGCCAGAAACAGGTTACAAACTGGCGTTTAACTCCAAGGAAGACCTCTACACGTGAAAACTTCAATGCTCAGCCCAAGCACACACCAAGTGGGCCCGGAAGTGGATTTCTGCATCATTTACTTATTTCTGTAACCCTAGTAACTAGTTTAGTATAAATAGAACTTTTTACTATTGTATTTACATCTTTACTTTTATCTTTGGATCATTTTAGATCTTTAGACCTCCATGGGAGGCTGGCCACTCGGCCATGTCTACCCTATTTTCACTTATGTATTTTCAACGGTAGAGTTTCTACACACCATAGATTAAGGTGTGGAGCTCTGCTGTTCCTCATGAATTAATGCAAAGTACTATTGTTTTTCTATTCAACTCAGCCTATTTCTTCTCTAAGATATTCATTCGTACACAAGAACATGATGAATGTGATGATTATGTGACGCTCATTATCATTCTCACTTATGAACGCGTGCTTGACAAATACTTCCGTTCTACATGCAAACAAGCTTGAATGCATATCTCTTAGCCTCCTGATTCACGATCAGAGTCTTCGTGGTATA
The DNA here is from genome assembly GCF_000816755.2 of Arachis ipaensis. Taxonomy (NCBI): domain Eukaryota; kingdom Viridiplantae; phylum Streptophyta; class Magnoliopsida; order Fabales; family Fabaceae; genus Arachis; species Arachis ipaensis. The sequence continues at coordinate 82,888,770 of NC_029786.2, read as the reverse complement.
GGCTAGCATTATTGGCGGCCATTCTTGAGATTCGAAAAGTCTAAACCTTGTCTGTGGTATTCCGAGTAGGATCTGGGAAGGGATGGTTGTGACGAGCTTCAAACTCGCGAGTGCTGGGCGTAGTAACAGACGCAAAAGGATTACTGAATCCTATTCTAGTATGATCGAGAACCGACAGATGATTAGCCGTGCGGTGACAGCGCATTTTGGACCATTTTCACTGAGAGTAAGGGATGTAACCATTGACAATGGTGATGCCCAACATACAGCTTGCCATAGAAAGGAGTATGAAGAATTGGATGAAGGCAGTAGGAAAGTAAGGATTCAGAAGGAACAAAGCATCTCCATACGCTTATCTGAAATTCTCACCAATGAATTACATAAGTATCTCTATCTTTATTTTACGTTTTATTTATCTTTTAATTATTAAAACTCTATAACCATTTGAATCCGCCTGACTGATATTTACAAGGTGACCATAGCTTGCTTCAAGCCGACAATCTCCGTGGGATCGACCCTTACTCACGTAAGGTTTATTACTTGGACGACCCAGTGCACTTGCTGGTTAGTTGTGCGACGTTGTGACAAAGAACTAAGAGTATGAATGTGTGTATTAAGTTTTGAGCGCCGTTACTAAGGAATGAACGATCACGATTTTCCACACCACTATGGTATGCACCTGTACTGAGCTAATTGTGAGCATATTCTTTGGGCCTCCTATTTTGATATGCAAGGGCAGTGCATGCATGCCTGTATCGGCAATCCAGTTAGTTGCTAAAATCTACAACTGTAAGTCTTTTTACCTAAGTCCACTATAACCTTGTGTGGCAAGCATTGAACTTCATATATGTTTCCAAGATCATCTCCTAGTGGTAGTGGTCTCTATTTCTTGCTTTCTCTTTTTTTTTCTTTTCCAACCTACTCTGCTGTACAAGAATGATCAACCCACAATAATTGACTAAAACCTTCTTATTTTTGGCAATAATACTCATCAAATAACATCTAATTTCCTCCAACATGGTTATTATAGGCTTTTCCCTCATCTTCTTGATTCTAGAGTTGAATGACTCGCAGATATTGTTAGTGTAGTTATCAGATTTTGGATACTCACTAAACCTTTGATCTACTCCATTGGTGTGAGGGTATCCTATTCAAATAATCCCATGCATGGGGATTAACCCTTCCCAATCTATCCATTACGAAGTTGAAGTCTTGTGGTATTAAGGCCTTGCACATCTCCACATAGTCATCTTCATCTCCATATCCTTCCATCATTTTCTGAAGTTTTGCCAAATGTGCAAAGCACAAAACCTATGGTGTGCTCTAGATTCACTTCTAACATAGTAGATATAAGACCCTACATAATTGCATAGAAACAATTACGAAGTAAGTAATAAACAAGTATCTAATATGAAAAACATATTTGTTAACTAAATAATAAACAACTAACTCGTTAATTAGCTAATTTATAAAAGACATCACCAATGCTCACCTTCTTCATGTTCGACATGAAATTGAACCCATTTATATCGTGGTTAACTACATCTTCTCGAAGGAGTTCCAAAAATCATTTCTGGCTATCCTTGCACTCAAACTCCACAATGGCATAAGCTATTGGATATAGCTGGTTATTGGCATCATGACCAATAGCCGTCAACAATTGTCCTCCATATAACCTTTAAAAAAGGTTCCATCTAATCCTATGAATGGTTGAAAATCAGCTAAGAAACCCTTTTTACAAGCATCCAAACAAATGTAGATCCTCTTGAACAAAAACCATGTACCTTCCACATAATTATTGCTAATAGCGACAGTAGAACCAGGATTGGTCCTTAACAACTCCTTCGCATAGTCCCTCAGAATGGCATACTGTGCTATCTCAGACCCTTCAATCTTCTCTTTTTCCTTACCCATAGCTCAATAAACCTTTCGCTCATTCCTAATTACATCATATTCTTTTTTGAAGAAATCCTCAGCTTGCGTTACTGTCATATTTTTTTGATCTCGAATCTTATTCTCAAGCTCATCTACAACCCATTTCTCTTCTACCAATTTATTATTGTTCACTTTGCTATAGATATGTTCGTTCACAAACGTCTTTTGTAAATCCCGTTAAATTAGTAAATAATTAGTCAATAAATTAGTTTTTAATAAAAAAATTAGAAATGTGAATATTATATTAAATTAGGATAGAGCTCATCGAAAAGAGATTTTTGATACTAATTTCAAAGAATTCGGCCCAAGATTAAACCGAACGGACCGAACCGGTTGAACCGGGTCCGTGGGCCCAAACCAGCCCAAAACAAAATTAAATGAACCCAAACTCTTCCCCCTTCCTTCCATTTTCACGTTACAGCAAGCATGGGAAGGGGAAGAACGGAAACATTTCCAAACCCTCACGTTGATTTCAAATCCCCGTATCTCCTCTGTCCGAGCTCCGATCGCTGCACCGTTTGCGGCCACGCGACCACCGCGTCGAGCTCTACATTTCTACCAGAACAATTTCATAAGTAACTCACTTTATTGTTCTCAACCACTCCTTCCCCCAATTTTCGAAAAATTATGTTGAGGTATTGAATTTCTTTGCCCTTTGATATTTTAAGATCCAATTAGTTTGAGGAAAACGTTCACTCTTGCTTATACGAAGCTTGGGTAAGGTTGTGAATAAATAATTAGAGTTTGAAATTGTGGATATTAGAACTTGAAAAAAGCTATTTTATTAAATCTTTGGGGGGGAGTGTTTATTTTGGTGAGTTGCCTTGGACAATACATGGAAATCGACCAAGGTATGGTTTAGGTTTCTTGCATTTAATATATAATGTTCTGTGAAAATTCAAGCTAGATGACCGTAGGATAAGTTGGAATGCATGCGTATATTTATTGTTTAGTATTCTTGTTAAGAAATATGTTTGGTTTGGAGCTTGTTGATTTAATTGATGATTTAGTGAATTGTTGATTTGAGGTATGATAATTGCGGTGGTTGTTGTGATGAGTAGGAAGGGCATATTGTGTTATAAGGCTAGGATTTGTAAACTATAATTTTTGGTTAGTTTTGGTTGATGGATTTGAATAATATATGTGTATTAATGTTGATTTGAAGTAGGTTTATTGTGGTGATGGTTGTGATGATGAGGAAGGATAAATTGTAGTGAAAAAATGCAGGTTTGGTGATGAAAAGAATGGAGTTTTTGAATGAAAATGAGGTTTGGAAATTTTGCAAAATTTGGTTTTGGGCCAAACTTTGGTGAGCTATAACTTGGCTTCCGGACCCTCAATTTGTTTCCAACTTATTTTAAATAAAAATTGGGTTCGTGAAGTTTATGCCGTTCAAAGAACGGATGAAAAATGATTTAAAATGATTAAGTTATGTGCGTTGGAAGTTTGGTTAAAAATTATGTAAATCTGCAGCATTCTGCCTAATCAGGTTTTTGGAAAAATGTACGTCCACGCATACGCGTAGCCCACGCGTACGCGCGGCATGGAATTTTTAACAGTGCGTACACGAGTAGCCCTATGCATACGCATAATGGACCAGCATGCATGTCCACGCATACGCGTGGCCCACGCATACACGTGATATGAAGTATTCATCTACGCGTACGTGTGACAAGGGGATGCACGCGCGAGCTGCCTTTTTACACTTCCACGTGTACACGTGAGCCACGCGTACGCGTGACCCCTATTTCAGCAAACATAATTTTCTGAGTTTTATACCCTATTTCAAACTTCTAAACCTCTATTTTCATTCCTTTAGTCATAAATAATAGCATTAAACCTAATAATCAGATGAAGTTAGAAAGTGGGGATAACTTGGAGGTGAAGTAAAGCTGAGAAAGTGATGAATTAAATTATGAAATGTTATGAATGATTATGTATGATATTTGTCTTGAATAATCAAATGATCTGAGATACGAGATTCCCTGGGTAAAGTACCGTGGCTTGCCACCATGTGTACCAGGTCGAAAACTCGATACTCTGTTGACCCTACGACGTAAAAGGTGACCGGGCGCTTATAAATTCCCGGGAATGTTACCCCCATTGAGCAATATTAATTATTTGAGAAAAAGCTATACATAGACTCTTGGGGATGCACGTCGAGGGACAGTCCAAAGGTTTAGCAAACCGGACTTTTCGGGTTGGCTTGATAACCAACAGATGAGATTCATCAGCCGTAAGACAGGCATGCATCATGTGCATATTACTTGAATTACTTGTTTGTGCATTAACTAGGTGTGCCTAATTGCATTTGCTATGTTAAATGTATATTTGCTACCTGCAGTACTTGTAACCTTCTTGTGTTTGCCTTTATCTGTTTATTTGTCTGTGATATGTTGTCGGAGATGGAGGTACGAAGGAAAGGCGGTAAGATTATATTCAAGATTTAGTTAAGTTAGGCTTAGATACTCTTAGAAAACCACCTTTTATGGTTTCCGTTTAATACTTTAAGCTTTATAATTTGAGTGTCGGCGTTCTAAGATTGCCTCTGGCATTCCCAGGACCTTATATCTTATATGTGTCGCACCTTTACCATGCTGAAAAACTTTGGTTCTCACCCCATACTATGTAGGGGCGGCAACGGGGCAGGTAAGGGCGGATTTTTGCTCTACCCGACCCCGCCCCGCCTTACAATAGTCCGCATAAAACCCACCCTGATCCTACCCGCGGTTAGTAAATGGTTGAACCCTAACCCGCCCCCGCGGGCCCCTACCCGTCCCTATAATTATTAAAATCTAATAAATAAAATTAAATTTCAAAATTTATATAACCATCATCACATACATAACATAAATTAAAGTAAAATTTTAAATATGATACAATATTATCAATTATTTTACTAATTATTTTATATATATTATGCCATCCTTAATACTATGTTGTTATTTTTCAGATGCAGGTCGAGAGCACCTCGTTAGGCGTTTGGATTTCTAAAGCGAAGTGATTGTTGGGTTACCTTTTGATTGTACAGTCTTGTATATATATGTACTTAGTTTTTCTCTCTGCATAACTTGTTCCTTTTGATCCCCTTAGAGGCTTATAGAGAGGCAGAATTTTGTTTATGTAAATTTGGGTTTTGGATATGTATATATATGTGTGTAAATATTCTCCAGCCAGCCTAGACTTCGCCAGCTGAGTTAGGAGCTTGTTATTTTGTATCTTTGGCCCTCTATTCTTACTTTGTTATCCTATAACTGATAGCTATAGTTTTTTAGTATGCAAGTTAACTCATTTTTATGAGCGTTGCGCTTTTATTTCGCGACTTTTATTTCTTCTGTTCTTCAAGGCTCCTAGTTTATTACATTCTTTCTGCTATTATATGTACACTTTTATTTTAGAGGCCGTAATACCACATTACCTTTGTTTTACGGCTCAAGCGTAAAGCTCTGTGTGGTAGGGTGTTACATCTTTATCTGAAAACTAAGCAGAAAAGGCCTCTTAGCACAGTAATCTACGATGGACAGTTCTCATCATAGCAGATTGTCTTACACATTGTTGAATTAATCCTTGGAAAAAAGATACTTCGGCCAAAGAGAATCTTTATAGAGGATTTCGAATAGATTCAAAATTTAATAGATTAATAAAATCTATAAATCTGAATATATTACTCCTATTGAATATTCAAATTGATTTTTCCAACATTCCCCACTTGTCCGACTGTTGCTGAGCAGTTTTTGGACATCAAACGGACCTCCCCAGAAGGTAATTTTAATGTGGCCGATTTTTCCTCTTTTGCAATCAGTTTCGCTACAGCGCCTACTGCTCTAGCTAATTGTCCACCCTTTTTTGATATTGAACTTTCTCACTGCTTTCTTGAACTGATCTAGATTTTCAAACTTCATAGCTAACTCTAACCTGACCTCTTTAACTGGTGCATTTGCATTGCCATATGGGAAAGCTACAGACTGACTATCTTCATCATCACTTGGGAGGGAATTAAGCTCCTCTGACTCATAGCAGTGGTACCCTACATCTAGATCTGAAAATTCTTCACCTTCAATAGGGATGAAAATTGATGGAGGATTCTTTGTGTTAGGGTTGGGTATGAAGGTTTGGACATCAGGTAGAGGTCAAGTCTTGCAATTGACCTTCTTTTTCTCTTTTTGTGACTCCCTTCACCAATTTCTAAGTTGATATTTGGTGCTGCCTCTACAGTCTGACTGCAGTATCTTGTGATGCTTGTTCACAGCAAGGTGTGGGAATATACTGTGTGAACACTTCAGTGTTTGGGATAGATGTGGACAAACTTGGGGCTCAACATTTACATATGTCACTACCCATGGGTAGGAACAACTGACTCTACAGAAATTGGTTGCTAATTTGGGACTTGGTCAGCGGAGTTTGATATTTGTGTTGGATGACTATTTAAAATAAGTTTCTCCAATGGTTGGGAGGGGGTTGAGGGTATTTGTGGTTGCTGGATGGTCACTTCTGGAGCATGGAAGATTAACTTTGGGATTATAGGGGTCACATTTGGCATTTGGGTGGTCAATTTTAGTTGTTGTGTTCATGTGGTGTTAGGATGAACTTTTTCATTTTGGGCTCCTACTGTTGGCTAGGCCTTTATCCCAGGCCCAACTTCAACCTCAAGTACCAGATTTAACTTCATTGGAACATTCCTCTTCACAACTCTATTTATTCCTTTCTTCCTTTTTTTAGTGTTGGGGTCCTCCTACCATATGTCTTGAATCTACGCTTAACTGGACTCCTAATGACATTCACAATTTTAACTTTTGATTTAGGAGCTGTGTTTTCTTCAGCCAACTCCGGACTGTTTATAGGGTGCTTTATATACACTTCAACTCTGTGTCCATTAGCAATGACAGCTTCATACATTTTTACAACATCCATGTCAATTCTCACTAAAGTTCACCATCTAACTCCTTTTCAGGTTCAAGCCAGTGAAAAGCACTAACATCATTGTACCCTATATTCTTTAAAATATTAGTTATGAAGAACTTGTTCAAAGTATCCACGTTCATTCTCTCTATCTCTGCTTTCTCACCACTGACATGCTAACTTCCTATCGGAACCCTTTTCAAACCTTCCTCTATGGCTTATCAGTTATCACCAAGGTTATGAGGACGGTAGTTATCTGTACTACGATATACACACAATCAGCAAATCACTAATGCAACAACCTTAAACCTAGTTAAATACAACAATAGAAACTCAGAACTAATCAAACAAAAAGTCTGAAGCCCTAATCAAATCACCGAGATAAAACAAACCTTAGATGCTCTCTCACTTATGAACAATGAAAGTAGTTTACCTAAAAAAAATTACATACATGCAAATGGATCCATGAACCACGAACAGCTTCAGATGTATCTACAATAGCTGTTCCCTCTGCAGCGGAGAGACTCACTCAAGATCGTGGGCTCGGGGTCGTTTAAAGCCAACCTTCTTTACGGCGTACGAAAATGAGGAATGAAAATTGACAGAGATCAATAGAAAAGATGAATAGCTTAGCTCTGCTAGGGCTTTAAGCTCTACTCTATGAAACATGCGAATCTAAATTGCCTTTCTAATTCCTAGAGCTAAGTTGTCTAGGTAGATAACGTTTAGTTATGATATTTTTAATATAAATTAAAAAATTGCCACATATATAATCACGTAATGTGCCACATAGGAAGGATTACTAACAGAGTCAATGACAGACCAACACTTGGGCAGTTTCGACACATGGAGCCCATCATTGATGGGTATTACTTCAATTTCATTCATCTATGGGTAGAAATGTCGGCGTTTTCATCTTTCATGGGTATAAATGGTAGTTTACTCTTTTTTTAATAGAGTGGTGCTATATATCCAAGCCTTTTTGACAACCAAGTCCAACCAAATTGGTTCAAACCCAACAAAAACCAGCTTCATTATTAGCGCGTGTGAACACACTACCTTTTCATATTCTGCGCATCTTCTTTGCATTCTTCTTCTTCTTTGTGTTCTTCTTCTTCTTCTCCGTCGTGTTTCTTTTTCTTCTTTACATATTTTCTTATCATTGTCGTTTTTTTATTGATTTGCTATTACTGTATTTTTTTTCTTTTTCTCCACATCTTTTTGGTATTTTTTCAGCATTATGTATGTCTTCTTCTTTATTTTGATTTTTTTTTATTTTTATTCTTATTACGAGGATAAAACAAAAGAATTATGAGAATCTAAAACAAGATGATGATGATAACCAAGAAGGGGAGAAAAAGTTTTGAGTTATGCAGAATTTATCAGAAAATAACACCGAAATTTTTTGACCGTGACACAGAAGTTTCTTAATTTTAAACAAAAATTTCTTAACCGTAACACTGAGAGTATGAAATAAAAATTATAAGAATGTGAAAGAAAAAGGAGGAGGAAGAAGAGGAGGAGGAGTTTTGAAATATTATTTAGTAGAATGAATGTATGTTAACACTTATTGGATTGAATTACTGTCATAAACAAAAATAGCACCGAAATTTCATAATTTTAACATCAAAATTTTGTTACAAAAACTTAGAAATTTCTTCTTTAATGTTGTATTTTTTTGCTTTTTATTATTCTTTCTTTATTTTCTTTCTTTTCTTTTGCTCTTATATCTTCTTTTAGGAGTATTGCTTCTCATATTAGACTTGAATGAACATATATATTATAATCTTATTTAGTTGAATGAATATAAATTCACACTTATTGGACGAAATTCTTGCTAGAAATAAAAATAACACCAAAATATCTTCCTTAATACTATATGTTTTTAGTTTTTTTTTGTCTTTCTTTATATTTTTCTTTCTTTCTTTTATGTTGTTCTTACTTCTTCTTTTAGGAGCATTAATTTTCATTTTTTTTTACCGAAGATATGGAAACTCAAACCCGCAACCTCTTAATTGAGTATGGGGAGACTAGGCCATTTGAGCTATTGCTTCTTAGCTTAGTTTTCATATTAAACTTAAATAAACATGTTTGTATTATATTACAATCTTATTTAGTTGAATGAATATAGGTTTACACTTATTGGATTAAATTCTTGCTATAAACAAAAATAACACCAAAATTTTTTAATTTTAATTTCAAAATTTTGCTACAAAAATATAAATTAATCTTGTCTTTAATGCTAAATTTTTTTTCAAATTCTTCTTTCTATTTTTTTTTTGTTGCATTGAAATCTCACATGTGCAACGAAAAAATGAAGGAGAGAAAAGAGCACCGATGACGATGATGATGATGATGATGGAGGAAAAAAAAAGAGAAGAAATTCAAATGAAAAGGAAGAAAGAGGAAGAGGAGGTGACAACGATGGCAATGGTGGTGATGGCAATGGTGGTGATGGTAGTAACGATAACAAGGATAACGAAAAAGAAAGCTAAAAAAAAAGAGAAGAAAAAGAAGAAGCAACAACAGTATAGTAAAGAGGAAGAAAAAGAAGTGAGCGTGAATATAACAGGATAAATTACTTAGTTATAGAGTATTTTTGTAAAAAATAATTGATAAAATAAAAATAAAATCTATTCAAATAAAAATAACAACACTCACGCATAATATAATTATTTTATGTCTATGCATAGAAAAAAATCTTTTAAAATGACAATATTAGTAAAGTAATAAAATAATACTTTAATTATTTTTAAATTTGTAATATTTATTATTTATGAGTCTATTATCTTAATCTAAGGATGATTAATGATGTAAATTAACTTATTTTTTCTTTTAAATAGCAAGTAGCATTCCTCTAAACATTTACTCTCTTATTTATCCAATTTTCCTATTTTATTTTAGCGGCAACCGTTCCCTACCCGTGGCTGATGGTGACACTTTATTTTTGGCGGCAACGCAATGGAGTGGTAGCGCCAACAAAAGTTTCAATTTTCAAACTCATCACTCAACAACATACCCAAAAATCACTACTTCATTGCTCTTGCCGGTGCCGTGAGAGTGCTATTTGATGAAATGGCTTCTTCAAGCATGGAAGGATCAATGCCCACCATGGACGAATATGAGGCTCTCTTGTCAACCACCGACGTCGAACTTCTCAAGAGAGCATGGCGTAGCGAGAAGGCTGCTCCCGAGATTCTCCGCTACGATTTCGATCTCGTTGGCCGCGTCACCGAACAGCTTCAATTGATGGTAAACCTTTTTCCTTTTCTTGATTCTAACACCGGTGAACCCTAATTTCATCCCCCTTTGTTTTCTTATGCTTATGCCTGTTTCAATTTGAATGAAATTTGAACCTTTATTAAGTGTGTTGTTATTAGGGATTCTATTATTTGAAACCTTTTTTGTTTTGTTTGATTTCTCCTGAGACGTTGCTGACTGAAGTAAATTTCAATTTTGGGTTTCAAAACATGTGAATAAAGTTTTGATATTCACTAGATTGAATTCTGCTAGTTAATTGCAACAGGAAAAAAATATTTTTTTTTCTTTGTGAACAATTTTTTGGTTTCTGTTCTTTAAAAAATTTAGTGCTACATTTTTGCAGGAGGAAACTGTGGAGGAGAAATCTACCAGTGGTGCTGACCCGCTTTCGTTGTCTTTATATCAGATGGACTTGGATAGGACCCTCTTTCTCTTGAGATCATATCTTCGGATCCGCATACAGAAGGTAACCATGTGCTATTATCATGGTTGTTATGTCAAAATTAGTTTCTTAGGTAGCATATGAAGTGTGTGTGAACCAGTAAAATTTATATCGGAATCAAGCTCGAGTATATGCAGTAGCTGTTAGTCTACAACTTGATTTCTGTCAATTTTTTTGCGTCGACTCTCTTTTACCATATATTTATCCCTTAATAGTAAATATTATATTCCCCATCATTAGACTTTAATTGCCTTGATGGTATAAAGAATTTTACATTGGCATCAAGTTAGATACTTGTTGATATGGCAATGTTTAATTAGATGTCTATGTAAATTATAACCTTCACTTGTACTTATAATAGGTGTTGAGAATAATCAGTTGTAGAACTAAAGATTGATTGTTAAAATATTTGAACACTCATTGAGCAGTGAATATAGACTTGACTTGCTCCTGTGCTCATTAGAAATGCATTTTGTTTAATTTTTGTAATCATGTTTTTGTTTCAGATTGAAAAATACATGTTCCACATTCGAAAAAGTGACGAGCTATGGAATAGGTTATCTAAAGGGGAGAAAGATTTCGCTTCAAGGAAAGGCTCTCTTTTAATCTACATACATATGCTTACTGATACCATGCTTGTTTTGGTTTTTGAATCTAACAAATCTTCGTGTTGCAGGTGCATAGATGACCTAAAACAACATCTCGAGGAGAGTGTTCTTTCGAAATTGCCTGAAAATTATCAATCCGTTGAGAAGCAATCTGTAATAAGTGAAGAGGATGACATGGGTAATTTACCATCCTAGAAGTTATTTATTATGTTATTTCATCATTTTTTGGACCATTTTGTGGCTGTTAAGCACTCCAATTTGCTTTGCCTGAAAAGTTTGAGTCTGTAATGAGATAAGTTTCTACCTTGTTAGTGTTTTGGTTGATAATACGAAAGAATTGTCATTTATTGTAGTGAAGACATGAAACTCAAAGTATGAGGATGATAGGATGCCACGGATTTTAACCAGAAAAATAGGAGAAATGTTGTGATACTAATCCCTGGACTAATTCAGAAATAGAAAATAATAGAAAGAGAAAACCTGAATTAGAGCACTATGGACAACTCAGCAATTAGTTACAGTTATTAATTGGCCAAATTCCCATTAGGTACCTATCATTATTCTCTCCCTAAAGAATCACCTTATCATCAAGGTGATGTTGTCATGTAACTAGGAAAAAACGATTAATGCTGAAAAGATGGAGAGTAACAAGCCTGCAATTTAGTGGTATCCACCCAGGTCCCATTGTTTGAAACATGATGGCTTAGGATTCTCAGCACCGACTGAGGTGCAGTGAACCTGCAGAGCATCTCCTCTGGATCTTTGACCAATGCCACAAATCAGATACTGATAAGGGAACAAGTGCTTGCACCAAGAAGAACTTCTCCTATGGTTCCAAACTGTTGGCTTTGTGTAATGGTTACCTTCGATGTTTCCAGCTATATGGCCCTTTAGAACAGTCCTTGAAAGCATTGATGGTTGAAGTGGAACAAATTTTCTTAGCCCACAGTTCTTGCTCAAAAGGAAGATATTGTTTAGATTGGCTTTTTTGAAGAGGGGAAAAAAAACTTTTCATAGAAAAAAGTATTTTTGTATAATTGTAAAGGTGCTTGGATACAATTTTTTAGAAAAATAATTTTATTTTAAGCAAGCAATATGTTGCTTTTTTTAAAAAAGCAATTTATCCCTTTTGAATTTCTCTTTTGTCTCTCTTTCTGACTGAAGTCTTAGACTGGAAATCTTGCTTTGGTTCTTACCATCCATGCATTATTGCCATGATAACTGGTTAGTAGTTTTCAGTTGTTTCGTTTCTATCTTTCAGTCCCAGAACCACGCCTAGACACATTCGTCTTATGTAGAAGCAAAGAGTATCTCTCTGGCATTCAACTTGAAGATGGACCTGTTGATGACAGGCAATTCTCTTACCCTTTCATGACTTTTTATTTCTCCCTGCTTAGGAAAAGGTTAACCAAATTGTTCTAATTGTCTGATTCGGTGGCAGGTCGAAGCTCTTTGAGATGGAGCCGGGTGTCCTTTACTTCATATGTTACAAATCAATAAAGCCACTTGTGGAGAGTGGGAAAATTGATCTTCTCTGAATGAAAACTTTGGATATTGATGTTCATGAAATTCCCCGTTGTTGATCAATTGTCTCCTACCAAGACTTGACTTTATGGAGCTGATTCTATGACACCTTGAGGAAGAGAAGAAAATCCGGACTTTAATTGTACATTGTACCTGGTTGAATTCAACAAGGCTCCTGAAGGAAGCTTGAAGTTTGACTGTGTGCTCCATGAACATTTATAGCAACTTATTTTCATTTATAATATTTGAAAGTTATATTTAAAAAAAAAATTAAGAATGAGTATCTGTAAATGTTCTTGAAGTTCGTATTAAATGTACTTCAAATCATGCAAGTATTTCTTATATAACATACTCATTCTTTGAGTTTTAAATAACTTTTTAGGAGAAATAGATCTTTTCAAATTTTTTTCTCAATTGATATATGCTAAAGTGTGGTATCTCACCATATACTCTTTAAGTAAAACTAAGAAAAAATATGTAAAAATAGATGTTAGATGATAAAAATCACACTTGACGACATTAATTGAAAGAAAAAAATTAAGAGGATTTATTTTTTTTTTTTGTAGGCTTTTATTTTTCGAAGTTTCAATTTGGTGTCGATTAACCTTGAAATAACTGAATCTATGTAGTTTTGGAGATAGATAGTGCATATTTAATTTTATAGATTGTGAACATTTTTGTAATTAGGATATTTGCCTGAAATTGTCAGGGCAATCGAATGATATAAAATGGTGGAATTTATTTAAATTCTCTAAAGATTATCTTGTCATATAATTCAGGCTTCAGGCAATAAAATTCTAGTAAAAACTTTGGTTGCATATTGTTTTGCTTAAAATATGATACATTTATATTTACGGCAAATTTCTTAGTTGTCTTTATCCTGCTCATTACTACATATTGTTTTAGGTGATTGCTAGTGTTTGGCAAGTGTTAACAACTTAACATTGAGGACTGTTGAGTTGGGTTTAGAAAAAAGATTAAAACTGAGAGATAAAGATTAAGAAATAGAAACTAAAGAGACAAACATTAAATTTGTGAGGTTCTTATGGTTTGTTAGCTGTGTTGATGGTGTTCTTTTTTAAAATATTCTCTCCGATAGAAGAATTTAGAGTTGCATTTAGTTTTGAAAATATAAATTACCATGTGCATTGATAATAATAATAATAAAAAAATAAAAAAAAATTATATCTCTGTTTAGTGTTGCTGTGTCTTTTTTATTAGAAAGAACACAAAATATATTAATTCAATATCCTAAGACACAATATTTTTGTCCATATCTTATTTATTAAATACAATTTTTTGTCTTTAAAATTATATCTCAGTGTCTTACCTTTATAAACCATGACGGCCTAAAATCTTATTCAATATCTGTTGTTAATAAATGAATAAATAGATGGTAGTGTAGTGCAAGGTAAGCTCTTATGTGCTTCTTCACCTTCTTGCTTGCCTTGTATTAGAAATCATATAATTTTCATCATATAATTTTCATGATATAAAATCCTTACCCAGCAGCCATGTGAACTAGTCAAGCCTAAATAGAATTTCGATTTCCTTATTTGATTCATGGATCATATTGATATTTATGCAAGTACATCATTCACCACAATTTTTTTTTTAAAATCAAAATTTATGTGTCCTCTAGTCCAATCTAGTCCATACATTTCTTCGGCACCTTCTTAAAAATTATCATGTGGAAAGTGCAATTATTAAGTGGAAAGTGCTTGAGGGCACATATGTCAATTTGATATCTGTATATAATTCTACTAAGAAGAAATTT
>NC_029786.2:82858325-82874193 GCF_000816755.2 Arachis ipaensis | reverse complement strand
ATTAGATATTAGATTATAAGTATTTTCATAATATTTGCAAATTTTTTCAAATTTTATAGCGAATAAATTTGATAATATAAACGGTCAAGTACCAACTCATTTTTTGTCTACAAAGTACAAACTCTTTCATATTACCATACTATAATCAATTCGCAATATATCGTGGGGGTATAGCGAATAAATTTCTTAACAGACTTGATAGAGTAGACTTTTAACATATGGGTTTTAATTAGGAGTTTTCAAATAAATTAGAAAAACTTAAAAAACTTGTATATATAAAGATATTTAAGTAAAAGTTTTTTTTACGAGAATTTTTTAGGTTCTTGTAGAACAGTAGTACCTCAATCCTTACCCCAGTTTTATTTATTTGTGGGACAAATTCTTGGACTCGTAGAAATTTTGTAAGTTTCCGTTATTCATGATCTAGATAAAACAGTCATCCCTATCCGAACAAATATAAAAAGCAAGAGACAGGAACAAAAGAGGTATGCAATCTCTCTAAGAAAAAGTCTTCATACATATTCTCTTATTGACTTGAGCATCGGAGTGCCTTTGCAGGTACCCACCTTTCCCACTCTTCTTCGGCCGACGAAGTTTGGATCGCGCCTTAGGAGTTTGCCGACCTTACCAGAAGGACGACTTATACCTCGGCTCAAGCTGGTAAGAACATTATGTATTTAACTAAAAAAGATAAAAATTGATGTAACATTTATAATTATTGTATGTTAATTAAAACATTTTGTTTTATAAATCATAAATAAATTGAAATCTCTTCATTTTTAATCAACTGACCACTTCTCTTTACTTGGATTAAAAAAATGATTGAAATATATTGAAGTTACAAAAATTATAAAATTATCCTTGAATTAATTGATTAATTCCTCGGTGTAAATATTGATCTACTTATTCTCTTTTAGTAGCTTGGCATTATTATAGAAGGTCATTGGATTATATTCTAATAAGGGGTGACTAAAAAATTTGTTACATTAATTTACTAAAATAGATAGTATTTATATATGCAATTTCGCTAGAGAATCAACAATAGCATAGTCAATAATAAGTCAACAAAAATTTTTGAATTGTATTTCATACTAATTAATTATTATTAATTAATAATTATTTAAATTTTAATTTTTAAAAGATATAAAATTAATGATTATTAATTATCTCTTCTTACTCTAATTTATCTTTTACCATTTATTACGTAAATTTTAATTTTTTTTTCTAAAAAAATGTCCAAATTCTAGAAAAAATTCCAAAATATAAGATAAAGAATCATTCAAATAAATCCTAAGAAAAAAACAAACAAAACATAAGAAAAAGAATCATCCAAATCCTAAAGAAAAAAACATACAAAACATAAAAAAAAATCATCCAAAACTAATAAAAAAAATCTTCCAAATCCTAAATAAAAAATAAAAAAACGCATTAACTAAAATAAAACAAAAAAAAAAGCATTCATTAGTAAGAGTTACAGAAAAACCTCCACTTGTATTGAAAAAAAAAAAAATTGAAACAGCATCTTCTTTCTCCCACATCATACCTTGAAAACAAATTGAATTGCAACTTCACACTCAAATGTTCATTACCTTCCATTGAATTATTATCACTCGCATCAACCAACGGGCTATTCAATCCACATCCCAAAATTGATTGCTCCATGGACGAATGCTTTCTATCGGAAGTCGTACACTGCAACATCGACTTCTTTGTGTACAACAGCTCGGCGGGAAGAACTCTCTAACCACCACGAACAACTTCGGTCAAAGATGCAGCTGCGTGGTGGTCCTTGCAGCAGAAGGTGATTAAGCAATGAACAACAATGGCATCCCGATGACAAACGATAACGCTAATGGCGGCAAGAACGGCGGAGCACGGCGGAGGTGGACATTCGGTGGTCACGCGGCATGCTGATTTTTGCAGCGGAACATAATCAAGTAATGAACAACAATAGAACCCCGATCATTAACAGTAACGCAAAAGGTGGCAGGAACAACGTAACACAGGGGAGGTGGGATTTGGTATTCACGTTGTTGAGAACGTCGGCAGAATGAATCAAGCACAATAACATACTTAATATGTGAAAAGAAGAGTCCTAATAGGTCCGTGAATCATGTTTCAATTAGACCGTTAATTATAAATCTAATTTTTTTTAAAATAATCATTAATGAGAATGGTTTAAATTAATAAATTAAAATTATTATAATTAATTGAATTATTCAAATTGGCTGATTAGAGAATTGATTTCTTATACTTTTTCTTATACCTGGGGTATTAATATGAGTCTAACCTACAATTTCATTAAGGAACGAGTCTTACATGAGATTGGGTTAGGAAAAGTTGCTCCAATAGTAGCAAAACTAATACGTATGGCTGGTCTTATTCACATATGTTAGACTTACTTGTATATGGGTATTTATAGTTTATATTCAACCTGGAGAGCAAGTTGAATGTTTTTTTGCTATTTCGATTATCACCTTAGTGGATAACTAATTCTAATATGGGGTAATTTTTACTCTTTTAAGATTATATATGGAAGAGAGATTGAGATGAAAAGACAGAAATTAAATTAAGTCTTTGTATTATATTTAATATAAAATATACTAAATTGAGTTATGTCTTAGTATTATATTTAATTTAATATAAATATGGAGATTAAGGGATAGATTTGGAATTTGAAAATTTAAATAAGAATATTTTTGAAAAAAAAATATTATTAAAATTTTAGTCTCTTATATCTCCACTTTTTAAAAATATTAAAGAGATTGAAATTTTATGTCTTGAGACTGATATTTTAATTCTAATATTTAACCACCAAATATAGTAATGAATCCCAGTCTTTTAGTCTCAATTCCAATTTTTAAAAACAAATGCTACCTAAAGGAATAACCAAGTCATCTTTAAGAAATAACTAAGTCTATTCTATGGTAAATATTTCAATACTAGAATATTTTTTTAAAATCTAATCTCATATAAAATCTGCTTAAAACCTTTGCTGATTCAGATATTAGAGTCCCTTGTAGATATCTCACTGCAGTCTATATGAGTACATCGGATAAACAATCGTTTCGACAAATAAATCAGAACTCTCACCTAAAGATATTTAAATTTCACGTCAAACCCAAATTCACTTTATTTTCAAACTAGGCAATTAATTAAAACAAAAGAAATAATACAAATGTTTTATTATTAATTATATTTAACCTAGTATGGGTTGGGAGATTTTTTCTTTTATTAATATTGGATCGAAATTAGTGTAATCTATTAAAATAGCCAAAAAATTGTGTTTAATGCCGTTGTGAAAATTTTTGATAACTACAGAAAAACGTCATTGCTGTTTTTTCATCCACGTCATTATCGTCTTCGACAAAACGTCGGCGACATTTTGCATAAAACGTCAATTTGCACAAAACGTCAATGATATTTTCTGTGCATGGCTAACACGTGATTGACGGATTCTCTCTTTTTAGTGTGAAATTTTTTCACCCTAACAACTATATTCTCTTTTTCATTTCTTCTTCTTCTCTTTTTAACTCTACAAAACGACTCTCTTCTATTATTGTTATTTTTATCCCACCAAAACAAATAAATTTGCCAAAAATAAATAAAATGGCAGCACCATACTCATCAGTCACTACAACTAACCAAAGCCATTCAGATAAATACTTGTATGCGTTAGTTATTGTTTTTATTTTTATTTTTTTTACTGAAAGTGTGAAAACATTTTTTAAAAAATAGTGTAAGGTTTTGTTGTTAATTTTGTTGTTAATAGTAAGTTAATTAATTGTTAGGGCATTAGTATAGGTGTGTGTTAGTGTTAGGGTTAGTTCTAGTAAATTAATTATTGTTAGTGACTTAGTATTAGTGTTATTTAAAATAATTCTTTTCAAAAATAAGATTATTTATGTATTAAATAGTTGATTATTATTAATGTTTGATCTTTATTATTGGTGATAGATAAAAAATATTCTTTGTACACTAGTTTATTCAGTCACATGCATTATTTGAAATTGACCGAAACTATTAAATACTAGTACATACTATCTGTACAAAATATTTATGATTTTCTTTTGCCTTTGATGATCTACACTTTAAAAAAATATACTTTTAAATTTTTTATATGTTATTAAAAGAGGAACAATAAATCAACAATAATACATGGATTTTTACATAAAAAGCTTATGCCTTTATATGTAGGAGGTAAAATCTAATCATTGTAGTATATTTTTAAACGAATATAACCCTCCATTTTATACACTTATCACACTCACTCACAAACTTTTTTCATTCTCTAAATTGAGAATATTTTGTAGAACAAAACTCTCATTACTCTATTTCTATGTAGCACAAAATTCTCATACTCTATTTTTACGTTTTAGCACAATCTAACATTTTTTTTATAATTAATTTTATATTTTTTTATTTCTTTTAGCACAAAATATCGCTGCCATTTTTACAAAACGTCATTTATGTTTTTACTTTTTTTTGCAGTACGTTAACAACGTTTTTACTGAAAAATATTTTAAAACTATGCCTTCAAACAAAATATCACTGAGATTCTTTTTTGCGTCAATTAAAAAAATAATTAACATACAATACATTGTTGACGTTTTGTACATAGTAAAATTAAAAAAACGCAATATCACTGACAGAAGGACTAATTTGACTTACATTTTATCTTTAAGGGAATAATTTGATTAAAAAAATCATTCGAGGATGAAAATGAAGATCGCGTGATCTTTTAGGGACGAATTTGAGTATTAACCCTAAAATCATTCAGGTAAAATACTTGTATGCGTTGGTTATTGCTTTTATTTTTTTATTTTCACTGAAAGTGTGAAAACATTTTTTAAAAAATAGTGTAAGGTTTTGTTGTTAATTTTGTTGTTAATAGTAAGTTAATTAATTGTTAGTAGTAGTACGGGCATTAGTATAGGTGTGTGTTACTCTTAAGGTTAGTTCTAGTAAATTAATTATTGTTAGTGACTTAGTGTTAGTATTATTTAAAATAATTATTTTCAAAAATAAGATTATTTATGTATTAAATAGTTGATTATTATTAATGTTTGATCTTTGTTATTGATGATAGATAAAAAATATCTTTTGTACATTAGTTTTATCAGTCACATGCATTATTTGAAATTGGTCGAAACTATCAAATACTAGTACATGTTCTTTGTACAAAATATTTATAACTTTCTTTTGTCTTTGATGATCTACACTTTGAAAAAATATACTCTTAAATCTTTTATATGTTATTAAAAGAGAAATAACAAATCAACAATAATACATAAATTTTTACATAAAAAGCTTATGTCTTCATATGTAGGAGGTAAATCTAATTATTGTAGTATATTTTTAAACTAATATAACCCTCTATTTTATACACTCATCACACTCATTCACAAACGTTTTTGACTCTCTAAATTGAGAATATTCTCTAAAACAAAACTCTTACTCTATTTTTATGTAGAACAAAACTCTTATACTCTATTTTTACGTTTTAGCACAATCTAACACTTTTTTTATAGTTAATTTTATATTTTTTTATTCCTCTTAGCACAAAATATCGCAGCCATTTTTACAAAATATCATTCACGTTTTTACTTTTTTTTGCAGTACATCAACGACGTTTTTACCGAAAAATATTTTAAAAATATGCTTTTAATTTTTAAACAAAACATTACTGACATTTTTTTTTGCGTCAATTAAAAAAATAATTAACATACAATACATTGTTGACGTTTTGTACATAGTAAAATTAAAAAAACGCAATATCACTGAATATCACACAAAGATTTATAATATAGAAAAAAATGAACCATATGTTGAAAAAACCTATTTTATTTAATAAACTTAAAAAAAAAATTAATGATCAGTTAGACATAAATTAGACGGAGTATTTGGTAGGAAAGAGATCCTATAAGAAGGGACAATCCTTTTCGTGCAAAACGTGTGATTTTTTATTTTATTTATTATTCTTTATTTACCCCAAAGAAGTGTGAACAGAACTTATAGTGCCAAGTTGGGGAGGTGGACGACCTCAAGCGAGTCAATGTTCTTTCTGCATGTTTCTTTTATTTTATTTTATTGTTCGGAAATTGGATACGTTTGTTGAGAGAAATTGATTAGTCACTTTCCTTGCTTTTTCTCCCTTTTTTGTAATTTCTTACTAATATAAATTGTTTCCTTTTCCTAACTTCTCTTTGTTCAACCTCATTATTCATTATTCATTAACACAGAACAGAGGCCAAAAAAAAAGGAAGAAAAAGCAAAAAAAAAAAAAAATAGTGAAGAATGGAGAAAGCTATTCAAAGGCAGAAGGTGCTGCTTGAACATCTTCAACCCAGTTCCACGAACTCATCGTTTTCAATTCAACACAATCAATCAACTGATCTCACTGTAAGCTTATGTCTAAATGAATATATAATTCTTTCACTTCAATATTTTATTTTGTTTAGCGTTGTGTCTTTTGCATGTAATGAATGATTTTTGAATTTTTGGTTATTTGTTTCTGTCTGAGAAAGCATATTTGATCTTAAAATTTTAAAAATGTAATTTGAATTAAACTATATGTGTATATTGTTCATATTTTCATAGTAATATATAGTTAACTAACATAACTCCCATACCCATTTTTTCATGTTAGGCTTCAATATGTGCTGCTGGGAATTATGCTTTTGGGCAACCAGGTGTACCTAGAGATGATGATGTGGTGATTGTAGCGTAAGAATTATGAATCCCAATCTTTTTTGTATTTTTCACTCCTGATATAATAATTTTATTGATGGGATTGTTAAACTTTTTGACTTGAGTTTCACTTGAATGCCAGTGCATACCGAACTGCCATTTGCAAAGCAAAGCGTGGCGGCTTCAAGGATACCCTTCCGGATGATCTACTTGCCTCAGTTTTGAAGGTGAAACCTAGAATCTTTTCAAATAAGGAAAATAATGAAACAAACATTTTCGAGTAGGAAAATGAAAACAATTTAGGGGTATGTTTGGTTGTTGCCTGGATGTAAAAATTGGGTGTACATTTTCATGGATGAATTTTGTGTGTAAAACTATACATGGAACTTATCCATGAAAAATTCCATCATTTTTTTGTCCCCAACCAAACGTACCCTTAGTGAACATTTATAATGGTTAATGAATTGAAATTATCTATCTCGAAATGGTTTGGTTCAAAATGATCTCGAGATTCATTTCTTGTTTGGTAGTACTTTTGGTTTGATATAAGTTCTTATTTGTGGTTTCCATGTAGGCTGTAATAGAGAAAACAAATGTTGACCCAATTGAAGTAGGAGATATAGTAGTTGGTACAGTACTCGGACCCGGATCAGAGAGAGCAATTGAGTGCAGAATGGCAGCCTTTTATGCAGGTTTCCCCGGTATGTTTCTGAGAACTGATTGTGTTAGTTTTAGCTTAGCCATAAGAACTGATGGAAAAGGATGATGATTCATATGAAGTTTCTTACTGACTTCACTGAATGTAGTTGACTTCTATGTGATTTAACTAATGCTTGAATTTAGTAAGTATTTTAGTTTAATTTCCGATATATGACTCATTCCGTTCGATTTTCAATCAGAGGTGGTACCTCTTCGAACAGTGAATAGACAATGTTCATCAGGACTTCAAGCTGTTGCTGATGTTGCCACTTATATAAGAGCCGGGGTTTATGATATTGGTAAGAATGAATCCAGACTGTATGAAATGAATGTGATGGTTTTTTCGGTTTACGGCCTAATTGTCCTGTGATTGACACAGGCATCGGAGCTGGATTGGAGAGTATGTCACAGGATAACATTTCAACGATTCGCACTGGCAACCCAAAGGTATAGTGGAGTTGTGTTTTTCAAATTCATATTTTGTTTGCCCTTTGAAACATAGTTTATTCAGTTTTTTATTTTCTTTTTTATTGTTCTAACAGCTAGACACATTTAAACAAGCCCGTGATTGTCTTCTTCCAATGGGAATCACTTCTGAGAATGTTGCAAAGCGTTATGGCGTGACAAGGCAGGAGCAAGATGAGGCAGCTGTGAGTATGAGAACTGTATTTAATATGCTTAGAATCTTTCAGAAGATTAACTTAATGTACAAACACCTTTAATTTCCGTAATTAGGTTGAGTCTCACAAGCGTGCTGCAGCTGCAAGAGAATCTGGTAAATTCAAAGATGAAATTATACCAGTTTCTACCAAGGTAAGTGCCAACTTCCAATGTAAGCTTCATTGCAGATTTTGAAATGTTATAGTACTATTGTACTAAACTATTAATGGTTTTTTCTGTAGATTGTGGATCCAAAAACCGGAGAGGAGAAGAAAATTATAGTTTCGGCTGATGATGGTATCCGGCCTAACTCAAATTTGATGGATCTAGCAAAGCTAAAGCCTGCATTCCAGAAAGATGGTTCAACAACAGCAGGTGCTGAAGAAATCTGTTAATGTTAAGTTTGTTACAGTTTAAATTTCTTTTCACATTTTTGTTCTCAGTTCTTATTTTTAATTTCAGGTAATGCTAGCCAAGTTAGTGATGGTGCCGCAGCAGTTCTCCTCATGAAGAGAAGAGTAGCCGTGCAAAAGGGGCTTCCGATTATTGGAACCTTCAGGTACACAATAATCACGCAGAACAAGTAATTTTGTTATTAGTGGTATTACAAGTCAAATATGAGGATCTTGAAACAGTTCAGCATATATTGTTTCCCTATAGTGCAGGTTTTATAATATCTGAATTCCACATTAATATATAGAAGCAGCATTTTAAGCTCTTAATTTGATTCTGCTCATTTAATTCCAAAGATGTCTACTAGATAGGTTACTTGAAGTATTCATTTCACAAATGAGTATAATTGTATTTAATTTTCTTAGCATCCTATATTCAATTATTGTAGGAGTTTTGCTGCTGTTGGAGTAGACCCTGCTGTTATGGGAGTTGGCCCGGCATTTGCTATTCCAGCTGCAGTGAAATCTGCTGGTCTTGAACTTCGTGACATTGACTTGTTTGAAATCAATGAGGTACTGGTTTTACCAGTTGAAAATGCTAACCTAGAAGAACTATTTCTTTTACATTTAAGCAATTCAATGTTAATGAATCGTATACTGAGAAATATAATGTTACGCAGGCATTTGCATCTCAGTTTGTTTATTCCTGCAAGAAATTGGGACTTGATCGTAACAAGGTCAATGTAAATGGTGGTGCTATTGCTCTAGGTCATCCTTTGGGCGCTACAGGTAACAATGAGATACTTTTATAGAAGCCTCCTCAAATTTACAGTCGATAGGTTAAATTTATTGAACATTTGTCAGCTGATGCTGTCTTTGATATTCTTGGAATTGGCGTGTTTACTCATGCTACCATTTTGTGCCAGGTGCACGCTGTGTTGCAACTCTATTGAATGAGATGAAGCGTCGTGGCAATCGATTTGGTGTAATCTCAATGTGCATAGGTGAGTTCTTCTATTGGCTTTCTTTCTTCAACTCAAATGCTAGAGAACCTGTTGACCACTTAGGAGAAAAAATATAAACATATAGATCAGTTCTATTGTTTCAAGTCACCTGAACAGAAAATTCGTTTTCGATGAGAACTATATCATTAATGATGGTAGGTTAGTTGTGGAAATTCATTCAAGGTACATTTGGCGAAATGGTCAAATTTGAAAGCGGCTGTTGTATGCTGTTGCTGTGTTGCACTTTGTTAGTCTAGCTTATGTATAGCTGCTACATGTCATAAAACGTTTGAGCTGTCAAGTAGAGAGGTACAGGAATGGTTATATATTTGTTGGTTGAAAGAATGTTCATATCTTATGCCTGTCTTTGTTCCAAACAGAGGCAGTGTGGTAAATTAGACAGCATATTTATTTATCTCTTGAAAAAGGTTGTTTTTGGATTGGTGAAGATAGGAAGCAGAATAAAACATGTCTTTTCCAATATTTGTGTTTGAACTTCAATGTGTCTCTGGAAGTTCATTGCTTGTCTTCTATTTGTCCCAAGACATTTTAAAGGTAAATAACACTGAAATCTGTTATGTGAGGTGATTATAGCCGCAATTAGGTCCATGCAATTTACACAATTTTAAATGCAAACTAAGAGAAGAAAACAAACAAATTATTGCTACATGCTTGTGTGAGTTTAAGATGGTTTCATGTCCTTGCTTGGTGACACACTAACATCATTGAAATGTGCACAATTTCAGGGTCAGGTATGGGAGCTGCTGCTGTATTTGAAAGGGAGTATTGAAGATTTGTGCAAGTTTAGTCATTATGTTCTTGATATTACATGATTTGAAGTGTTGTCATTTTGAATTAGGTTATGATCGGAAGGTTAAAACACGGGAGAGAAAAAGAGTAAAAGAGAATGGAATTTGTTATGGCAAAAATAATTAAATAAATATGCCCTTTGATTTGTCACGGCCATATAACTGTAATGTTGAAATTGTGTCCTAGCTTAAAACGCTTTTTATTTTTATTNTAAAGAGTACATATAGATAAGTAGCAGTAGCAATTTAGCATACGACATTCAGTCTGCTAAAAAGAGAATCTTGAAGTTTTTTATGGCATAGAGAAGCGTGAATGGTATGTGGGTTAGTAAATGAATGTACAAAGTGGAAATATGGAAATTCATACTTATCATTGTTAATCAGTGTTTTGCACCTAAAGATCGTTTTCGTGAGCATTAATGTAGAGTAAGGATACATAATAGTTATTAACATTAAGAACATACTCTATATAAAATACTAACATTAAGTTATTTTTAATAACTTAACCTCTATAATTTTATTTATACAATATTTTTAATTATATATTTATTAAATCTAAAATTACTCACTTATTTCAACAATAATTAAAAAATATGAAATATCCAAAATGTATTTCTATATTTAAAGTTTGTAAATATTATCGTCGTCCTCAAATAAGTTTTGCAAGCTACGATTAAAATCTAAATCTAATCGACTTTTATAAGATCATTCTCTATAATGAAATCAAAAGTTAGAGCGGCTCAAAGAGAATGCTGTTAGGATTTGGTTGAATTAGTCCCACATTGCTTAGGATAGCAAATGGAGTGGGTGGCCTAGGCTATAAATATGAGGCTAAGTTCTCCATATTTTTTGCACCAGTCGGAAACACTTAAAACTTGTATCTGACTTTTCTTTTCCTCTATACTCCTTGATTAGAGAATGTTGTGAGGTGTAGTTAAATATTTGCTTTGAGAGTGTGGGTGTACTGGGGTGCCAGTGTTAGAGAGAAAGAAGTCTATGTGTTGTAACAATTTTCACATAGTGATATTCTCTGGTTGTCATTTGACAACGGCCGTGGTTTTTTTCTCCAGTAATTGGGGTTTTCCACGTTAAATTCTTGTGTTGTGATTGTGTCTATTTTATTTCTCTGTGAAAGGTATTTTCTCAAGGGGGAATAGTGTATTATTCCCAACATGTGGTATCAGAGCTTCGGTTCGGTGGGATTTATTCTTAGTATGCTCTGTGGTTGCATCCTAGTCTGACCTTCCACATCAGAAAAGAATTTTGTCCTGTGGCTTGAGGTTGATCTTTGGTTGCTGTTGTTGTTGCTGGAAGGCAGTGTGACACTGTGAGAGTGCAGTTTGGAAATGTTCTGGCTAAGGAAAGACTTGGTATTTAAGTGTGTCCGTTGTGACCCACCTCTCTTTCCTGGGGACCCTTCCTAGTGTACGGTCTACAGTTGAGTTATACTATTCCAGTATACGGTTGCAACAATGTCAGGATATTCAAGTGCTGTGAAGCTTGAAATAGAGAAATTTGATGGAAGAATTAATTTTGGCTTGTGGCAAATACAAGTCAAGGATGTGTTGATACAATCAGGTTTGCACAAGGCGTTGAAGGAGAAGATCTCTGGTATGAAAGATGATGTTCTCTAGAAGATAAGAAGTATCCTCATGGTATTGCCGCACTGCCATGGATAAGGATAAGTTGTGGCAATCGGGTCCACAATTGCACACGGGCATTGGTTGGTGTTGAGATGCAAGGTGTGTGGCGGAGTTATGTCGATGGCTGAAGAACTTCTAGGAGAAGCCAATTTGGAAGTTGCACCATGAATTTTCAGCAAGGTTTCGATCTGTACCAAGGCGAAATGCTTGGAGTGGTCTAATTCCAAGTGAGTATACTTTCATGGTGGAGTATGATAGTTCTCTGAACTATGATTGTCGGTATAGACAATGGCAGCAAAGAATTGTCGGTGTTGACTATGAAAGTTGAAGATGTGTGACTATTTCAATCAAGGTGGAGATTGTTAGGATTTGGTTGAATTAGTCCCACATTGCTTAGGATAGCAAATGGAGTGGGTGACCTAGGCTATAAATATGAGGCTAAGTTCTCCATATTTTTTGCACCAGTCGGAAACACTTAAAGCTTGTATCTGACTTTTCTTTTCCTCTATACTCCTTGATTAGAGAATGTTGTGAGGTGTAGCTAAATATTTGCTTTGAGAGTGTGGGTGTACTGGGGTGCCGGTGTTAGAGAGAAAGAAGTCTATGTGTTGTAACAATTTTCACATAGTGATATTCTCTGGTTGTCATTTGACAACGGCCGTGGTTTTTTTCTCCAGTAATTCGGGTTTTTCACGTTAAATTCTTATGTTGTGATTGTGTCTATTTTATTTCTCTGTGAAAGGTATTTTCTCAAGGGGGAATGGTGTATTATTCCCAACAAATGCCCTTATGACAACAGATTGTCATACAACATCAAATATGAAATCTAATCAATCGTTGGTAACATGTCTTCGAAGGTAGCCACTATTTATGAAAGCTCTTGAATGTTGTGTATAAAAATATTGTTGAGATCTATTTTGATGGTGATGGTAGTTAGATGGCATAAAATTAAATATCCATTAGGTTAAGGGATAAATAAGTCCCTGACCTTTTAACTCGGGGATATTTTTTCCCTGACCATTGAAAAATACTTTTAAATCCCTGACCTTCACAAAAATTAGATGGATGAGTCCCTCCGTCCAAATGCCTCCGTCAGACTCAACGAAAAAGTCTGACGTGGCTCCCGTTCTGATGACTTGGCGTCATAGATACACACGTGGACTAATGAGTCAACAGGATAGTTTCAAAAATTGGATAAATAAGTCCCTCAACCCTAAAACTATGTCGTTTTCCGTTTGGCCCTAAATGGCCATTTTTCTTCCTCCTCCTCTTCTGTAAGGGCCCGCTTCGAGAAGATGATTAGAGAAGCTTAGGACCCCGTCTGCACCGCCCTTGAGGCCGCCGACGGCGGGGCCAACTTCAAGGAGGATGTTTGGTCCAAGCCCGGCGGCGGTGGCGGCATCAGCAGGGTTCTCCAGGACGGGGCCATTTGGGAGAAGGCTGGAGTTAATGTCTCCGTTGTTTACGACATCATGCCACCAGAAGCTTAACGCGCTGCAAAAGCTGCCGCTTCTCCTGACCAGAAGGCTGGTCCTATCCCGTTCTTCGTCACTGGAATCAGCTCCGTAAGTGTTTCCCCCATTCAATTCTTTTCGATTTCAGATGGAATGGGAAATGACATCAACCTTTTTCAGGTTTTGCATCCGAAGAACCCATTTGCCCCAACCTTGCAGATTATGATTTTCCATCCTTATTTCGGAGCTGTTTCTCATACCATTATTACTACTGTTGTCTGTTATATAGCTCAAAATCTTACTTATGCCAATTTCTAAGGTTATTGTCTTGCAAATAAGTATCTGCATAAATTTGTTGCTACTGACTGTGTAACCCTGTTGCATTCTACAGATGCTCCCGGAGCACCTAGGCAGTGGTGGTTAGGGGGGGACTGACTTGACTCCTGCTTACATTTTTGAGGAGGATGTTAAACACTTCCATTCGGTATATTCTCAATGCAAAAATATTAGTTCATGACATTTTTGTGATTTAGATTTAGAATTTTAGGGAGACAACAAGTCAAGTAAAACACTAATGAACCATAGTTCTGGTGTTTTAAAATGGCACTTCACATTCATGTATTGCTTCTTATGTTTTTTTTATAGATAGATTTGAAGTGTTGGATCCTGAATCTGATTCCTATAGCTAGTTTCTTTTCGTAAATAAGGCATCTAAAACAACCTTCTTTAGTAGGTTAAAAGAAAAAAGAGTGAGCTTATTGTTGTTGAAACAAGAGCAACTTGGAGGGCTGCCAATGACTTATACTCAGGTAAATGGGAATCTCTTCAAGTGAATCAATTATTAGATTTAGGCTTTGTAGGATATGCTTACACTTGGTCTAACAATCAGGTTGGGGAAGCAAATATTCAAGAAAGGCTAGATAGAGCAGTGGCAATAATAAATTGGAAGAAAGCATTCCTAGAAGAAGTGGTAAAGCATTTTCAAAGATACAGATCAGACCATTGTCCAATCCTAATCGATGTTCATGGGGAGAGCTTA
Organism: Arachis ipaensis; assembly: GCF_000816755.2. Classification (NCBI taxonomy): domain Eukaryota; kingdom Viridiplantae; phylum Streptophyta; class Magnoliopsida; order Fabales; family Fabaceae; genus Arachis; species Arachis ipaensis. The sequence goes on along the minus strand of NC_029786.2, from coordinate 82,859,803 downwards.
AATTTGAAGAGGCCATATATTTTCAGATTCGAAGAATGTGGCTTAGAGACTCTGAATGCAAAGAGATTATCAAAAGAAGTTGGACTGTGAACTATGATCAGATTGAAGAGAAACTAGAAAAGTGCAGCAAAGCATTGCAAGAATGGAGAAAAGAGAAATTTGGGGAGCTTCTGAAACAAATAAAGGAAAACAAGAACTCATATGACAACTTATATCTCACTCACAAATTGAAGAAACAATTCTGAATTTGAAAAGGGCACAGGCAGACTTAGACGAACTCTTCTATCAAGAAGATATTAAATGGGCCCAAAGATCTCGTGCGAATTTGTTGAAAGCGGAGAACAAAAACACTCGATTTTTTCATCAGCAGGCATCTCAACAAAGAAGGAATAAAACTGAAAGAATCACTGATGACGAAGGAAATCTCTATAAAGAAGACGAGAAACAGAGTATATGGTTCTCCCTCTTCGACAGCAAATGCACACCGGAACCTTCTCAGTTTGGATGGTGATTTTTTTGGAGGGAGAAACAGAGTATTTCTGGGTTTGATCTTTGGTCTTCTTTAGGGTTTAATGTAATTCTGTAAAAGCTCTGTGGGTGTAATAGGCATTGTACACAAGAAAATGGATGAGAGTGTATATAAGGGGCAGCACACAAAACGACGTCGTTTTGAGTGACAGGGACTTATGTGTCCCTTTTTCAAAAGCTCCATCCCACTAACGTGCCATGTGAGAACGCCGTTAAGCCAGGTAAGCAGAGGGGGAGCTAGGTCAGCCTTTTCCGTTGGGTCTGACGGTGACTTATGGACAGAAGGACTGATCCATCTAATTTTTAGAGATGTCAGGGACTTAAAAGCATTTTCTAATGGTTAAAGATAAAAATATCCACAAGTTAAAAAGTTAGAGACTAATTTATCCTTTTCTCTATTGATTATGCAGATAGAACACGAGTAAAATCTGCTGGTTTAGATACACAGTTAAAATGTTACCATAGTTCAAGTATTTGATCAAGGCTTTGGTCGTGCAAGTGTGTAAAAAAAACTGTGCGGCTCGTGTTGATGATACGCCACTTCGTAATTCGTATATATGATAGAAGGTTCGTAGTCATAAGTAATAAGCTCCTCCTCTATCAATAATTTTTCTTGATGGACCCAAGCCTCAATCTGATTAGAAAGAATGTCAATCCAATTTTCATAATTAGGCCCCTTAAATTTCTATTGTGGTTATCTTTGAGGTCCACAAGATTTTCAGGCGCATTGAGACCACCCAAGTTGATGCATTATTCGATTAGATGGATACCACTCAACAATTTTAAAGAAATTAATATTTTGTCTAAATACTAAATTATCTTTTTGAAACATAAAAAAATTTAGATAATACTAAAAATCTAACTAATATCTTTTACTAAAGTCTATTATTATTTTAAATATTACGATTATATAAATTTTTTTTATAATAAGCTAAAAGACAACATTACTT
>NC_029786.2:82848940-82858097 GCF_000816755.2 Arachis ipaensis | reverse complement strand
TTTTTTTTAAATATATTAAAAATAAAAATAATATTAAAAAATATAAAAATATTATTGTTATAAATATATTTGTTATAGATGTCTTAAATTGTAACTATATTTTAAAATTTTAAATAAATAGAATTAGTTATAAATATAACTTAGCTGAGTTAATTAGGAGTTAGTCTCTTAGTTATAAATTATTCATTTGAATCCACATCATGGCACAAATTTTTCATATTTTGTAAATTATTATTCGGAGCTTTCATAGTGTGGTATGGAAATTTGATAAATCTGGTATTTTCTCCACTAACTCCTTTGTGCAGGTGTTGCAAGCAGAGGTCCTCCCGGAGGACATCACAACCTATGGTTTCACTAGTGCTATTTGGAGAGGATTTGTACCTCCAAGGATCGAGCTGTTTGCTTGGTTTGTGCTGGTCAGCAGGGTGAATACCAAGGATAGACTACGTAGATTAGGCGTTATAGCACAGCATGATAATTTGTGTGTGTTATGCGGTAAGTCTGAGGAGACTGCGTTTCATTTGTTTATCGAGTGTGAGCTCACTTGGCAGGTGTGGAGTGCTTGGCTGTTCGCTCTTGGAAGGCTTTGGGCAGTGCCAGGTTCATTAAAGGAGCACTTTCTAAGTTGGACGAATGGGTCAGTACGAAAGGATGAGAGGAAGCGGTGGTTCATTGGATTCTGTGCTGTTATATGGACAATTTGGCTAGAAAGGAATTGTAGAATTTTCAAAACCCAAGCATCTTGTGTGGAAGAAATTCTGAACAGATCTTTTGAATTCGCTGATGAATGGCTTGGTGGTGAACCCTATGGTTGTTGATGGCAGTGCCGAAGATGACTAGGGGTTGTCATGTAAGTTGAGTAGTTTGATGTTGTTACCTAGTTCGTGTGTTGTACTGGTTTGCTTTAATGCTCCACTTTGTGTGTTGAGCTCCTTTACTTCAAAAAAAAAAATTATTCGGAGCATGCTTCTCATGTTTATTCCATTTTTGATTATGAGTAGGAATCCTATTATTCCATTTGTCATGTTCATGTCCACGGCCACGACCACGATTTCAACTGTTATTAGGACGGATTTCATGAGTTTTTTATTAATAGTTTATTATTTTATTCTGTCAATAGGAGACAATCTATTAGATCAGAATATCTTTTAAAATCATTTTCACAATACTGTTGTTGTAATAGTAGGTTAGAAACATGGAATGTGAAAAAGTTTTTTTATTAAGTCCTCATCTGTAACTTTTCGGCCATATAATTTCAATTGAAAATTTATTTTAAAAAGTATAAAATTATATTTACAGATTGTTTTAAAATCTTACGACCTTAAATGTATCCACTCATAACGAACTTTAGACAATAGTATAGTCTTTTGGTGTTCATATCTTTTAAATTTGTCCGTAATTTTTGTGGATCTAAGGTACTCCTGAGAGTAGGAGAGAACGAGAGAGAGGGCGAGTGGGTGGGGAAACATAGGGTGGGATAGAGTTAGGCACTTACAAAATGAAAAAGATCCACGGATTTGGAATCGAGAAGAGTATCAATGTTTGAAAAAAAAGAATCATTTACAATTTTTGTGGACAATTTACCGGAAGATAGTTCGAAGAAAGAGTTGTTTCACTTGTTTAAGTGGACAGGGCGGATAAACGACATATATTTGTTGTGTAAACAGAAGAATGGACGGATCCACTTGTTTGCCTTCATAAGGTATACTACGAAGGGAGGGGCATTGAAAGCAATACAAGAGATGGACCGAATACGATTGCGGGGTAAAGAGATCTTTGTGGAAGAGGCTAAGCATCGGAGATAGCTTGATGATAAGGCGAAACATGTTACAGAAGATGCCGCTAATACCAGATATCTTAAGAAGAGTTTAGTTGGCTATGGGAACCACCAAGTGACCGTGGTGGCTAGTTTGAACAATGTGAAGCAGATAGGAGAGGCAAGTAGAGTGGAATGCAGCACAGAGTTGGAGTTTGGCATACCATTAAAGATGGGGTGGGACATGGCAGCGGAGATATTGACACAGGTGGCACTGGCAGACGAACAGGAAATGGATAAAAGGGTCATTTCCCTCGAAGAACTGGATGAATGGCATACGGGAATTTCGGTAAATTTGAAAAAAGCAACGGAAGCTCCTATAATTAGATCGACGGTTATGGGATTACATTTAACTGATGAAGATGCTGCTCCTAGGGGTAAGGGGCCCAATAACGTACATCAGCACACTAAAGAGAATATGTGTGATGTGGGCCAAAACCACATAAGCGCTCATGAGCTAGCTGATCCTAGAGGATGGGCGGGTCGAGTAACCCAACCCGGATGTGGAACATGGGATGTACTCTCGGGTAGGAGCGTGGTACTGATGAGCGGATAATTTTTACGCTTTTTGGCATTGTTTTTAGTATGATTTTAGTAGGATCTAGTTACTTTTAGGGATGTTTTTATTAGTTTTTATGTTAAATTCACATTTTTGGACTTTATTATGAGTTTGTGTGTTTTTCTGTGATTTCAGGTATTTTCTGGCTGAAATTGAAGGACTTGAGCAAAAATCAGATTTTGAGGTTGAAGAAGGACTGCTGATGCTGTTGGATTCTGACCTCCCTGCACTCAAAGTAGATTTTATGGAGCTACAAAACTCCAAATGGCTCGCTCTCAACGGCGTTGGAAAGTAGACATCTAGGGCTTTTCAGCAATATATAATAGTCCATACTTTGCTCGAGTTTAGATGACGCAAAAAGGCGTTGAAAGCCAGTTCTACGCTACAGTCTGGAGTTAAACGCCAGAAACACGTCACGAATCATAGTTGAATGCCAAAAACACGTTACAACTTGGCGTTCAACTCCAAAAGAAGCCTCTGCACGTGTAAACTTCAAGCTCAGCCCAAGCACACACCAAGTGGGCCCCGAAAGTGGATTTATGCATCAATTACTTACTTCTGTAAACCCTAGTAACTAGTTTAGTATAAATAGGACTTTTTACTATTGTATTAGATATCTTGGGACATCTAGTTCTTAGATCATGGGGCTGGCCATTCGGCCATGCCTAGACCTTCATCACTTATGTATTTTCAACGGTAGAGTTTTTACACTCCATAGATTAAGGTGTGGAGCTCTGCTGTTCCTCATGATTTAATGCAAAGTACTACTGTTTTATATTCAATTCAACTTATTCCGCTTCTAAGATATCCATTCGCACCCAAGAACATGATGAATGTGATGATTATGTGACGCTCATCATCATTCTCACTTATGAACGCGTGCCTGACAAACACTTCCGTTCTACATGCAACAAGCTAGAATGAGTATCTCTTAGATATCTAATACAGAGGACCGAGTTTGAGATATTAGAATCTTCGTGGTATAAGTTAGAACCCATGGATGGCCATTCCTGAGATCCGGAAAGTCTAAACCTTGTCTGTGGTATTCCGAGTAGGATCTGAGAAGGGATGGCTGTGACGAACTTCAAACTCGCGAGTGCTGGGCGTAGTGACAGACGCAAAAGGAGGGTGAATCCTATTCCAGTATGATCGAGAACCTCCAGATAATTAGCCATGCCGTGACAGAGCATTTGGACCATTTTCACAAGAGAGGACGGGATGTAGCCATTGACAACGGTGATGCCCTTACAGAAAGCTTGCCATGGAAAGGGGTAAGACTGATTGGATGAAGACAGCGGAAAAGCAGAGAGTCAGAGGAACGAAAGCATCTCTATACGCTTATCTGAAATTCTCACCAATGATATACATAAGTAATTCTATCTTTATTTTCTATTTATTTATTATTATTTTCGAAAATACTATAACCATTTTATATCCGCCTGACTGAGATTTACAAGGTAACCATAGCTTGCTTCATACCAACAATCTCCGTGGGATCGACCCTTACTCACGTAAGGTTTTATTACTTGGACGACCCAGTGCACTTGCTGGTTAGTTGTGCGAAGTTGTGAAGTTATGTTTGGACCATGGTATTGTGCACCAGTTATTGGCGCCATTGCCAGGGAGAGAACGAACAACAAATTTTACAACCTCAGAGTAACAATTTTGCATACCAAGTTTTTGGCGCCGTTGCTGGGGATTGTTCGAGTTTGGACAACTGACGATTCATTGTGTTGCTCAGATTGGGTAATTTTCTTCTTATTTTATTTTCAAAAAGTTTTCAAAAATTTTTCAAAAATATTTTCTTCTTTTTTCGTTTTTCCCAATTAATATTCGAAAAAAAAAAATATATATATATTTTTTCTTTTGTTTTAAAAAATTATTTCAGAATTTTTAAGAATGAATTCTAATGTTTCATGATGATTTGTTGAATCCTGGCTGGCTGTAAAGCCATGTCCAAATTCCTTTGGACTGAGGATTCAACTAATCACTTCAATGCATGTAATAGCATACTAAAGCTTGGCTGGCTATTAAGCCATGTCTAACCCTCAGATTGGAGCTTTAGACTAAAGAGCACAAAATTCCTGGAATTCATATTAAAAATTTTGAAATCTTTATTTTTCTTCTTCAAATAATTTTTTAAAAAATAAAAATATACAAAAATCCAAAAAAAAAAATTTATAAAATCATAAAAATCAAAAAGTTTTTATGTTGTTTGTTTGAGTCTTGAGTCAATTTTTAAGTTTGGTGTCAATTGCATTTTTTCTAAAAATTTTTATGCATTTTTCGAAAATTCATGCATTCATAGTGTTCTTCATGATCTTCAAGTTGTTCTTGGCCAGTCTTCTTGTTTAATCTTCATATTTTCTTGTTTTGTGTCTTTTCTTGTTTTTCATATGCATTTTTGCATTCATAGTGTCTATACATGAAAAATTTCTAAGTTTGGTGTCTTGCATATTTTCTTTTCTTGAAAATTTTTCAAAAATAAGTTCTTGATGTTCACCTTGACATTCAAAGTGTTCTTGGTGTTCATCTTGACATTCATGGTGTTCTTGCATGCATCACATGTTTTGATCCAAAATTTTCATGCATTGAGTCTTTTTCATGTTTTTCTCTTTCATCATAAAAAAATTCAAAAATAAAAAAATATCTTTCCTTTTTTCTTTCATAAATTTCGAAAATTTGGATTGACTTTTTCAAAAATTTTTAAAATTCAATTGTTTCTTATGAGTCAAATCAAATTTTCAATTTAAAAATCTTATCTTTTTCAAAATCTTTTTCAAAAATCATATCTTTTTCATTTTTTTATTTTATTTTCGAAAATTTTAAAAATATTTTTCAAAAATCTTTTTCTTAATTTTATATCATATTTTCGAAAATATCATCAAAAATTAATGTTTTGATTCAAAAATTTCAAGTTTGTTACTTGCTTGTTAAGAAAGATTCAAACTTTAAGTTCTAGAATCACATCTTGTGATTACTTGTGAGTCAAGTCATTAATTTTGATTTTAAAATTCAAATCTTTTTCAAAACTAATTTTAATCATATCTTTCTATCATATCTTTTTCAAAATTTTATCTTTTTCAAAAATTTGATTTTCAAATATCTTTTCTAACTTCTTATCTTCTTATCTTTTAAAATTTGATTTTCAAAATTTGTTTCAACTAACTAATTAACTTTTTGTTTGTTTCTTATCTCTTTCAAAACTACCTAACTAACTATCCCTCTCTAATTTTCGAAAATACCTCCCTCTTTTTCAAAAATTCTTTTTAATTAATTAATTGTTTCAATTTTTAATTTTAATTTTAATTTTATCTTAATTTTCGAAAATCATTAACTCTTTTTCAAAATTTATTTTCGAAAACTTCTTCTTCTCATCTCCTTCTATTTATTTATTCATCTACTAACACTTCTCTTTCACCCAAAAATTCGAACACTACCTCCCTCTTTGTGTTTGAGTTTTTCCTCTTCTCTTCTTTACATTACACTCTTTTCTTCTTCTACTCACACAAAGGAACCTCTCTCTACTGAGGCAAAGAGGATCCCTATTATGATTTTCTGTTCCCTTCTTTTTCATATGAGCAGGAGCAAGGACAAGAACATTCTTGTTGAAGCAGATCCTGAACCTGAAAGGACTCTGAAGAGGAAACTCAGAGAAGCTAAAATACAACAATCCAGAGACAACCTTACAGGAATTTTCGAACAGGAAGAGGAGATGGCAGCCGAAAATAATAATAATGCAAGGAGGATGCTTGGTGACTTTACTGCACCTAATTTCAATTTACATGGAAGAAGCATCTCCATCCCTGCCATTGGAGCAAACAATTTTGAGCTTAAACCTCAATTAGTTTCTCTGATGCAACAAAACTGCAAGTTTCATGGACTTCCATCTGAAGATCCCTTTCAGTTCTTAACTGAATTCTTGCAAATATGTGACACTGTTAAGACTAATGGAGTAGATCCTGAAGTCTACAGGCTCATGCTTTTCCCTTTTGTTGTAAGAGATAGAGCTAGAATATGGTTAGACTCTCAACCTAAGGATAGCCTGAACTCTTGGGATAAGCTGGTCAAGGCTTTCTTAGCCAAGTTCTTTCCTCCTCAAAAGCTGAGTAAGCTTAGAGTGGATGTTCAAACCTTTAGGCAGAAAGAAGGTGAATCCCTCTATGAAGCTTGGGAGAGATACAAGGAACTGACCAAAAAGTGTCCTTGTGACATGCTTTCAGAATGGACCATCCTGGATATATTCTATGATGGTCTGTCTGAATTAGCTAAGATGTCATTGGATACTTCTGCAGGTGGATCCATTCACCTAAAGAAAACACCTGCAGAAGCTCAAGAACTTATTGACATGGTTGCTAACAACCAGTTTATGTATACTTCTGAGAGGAATCCTGTGAGTAATGGGACGCCTCAGAAGAAGGGAGTTCTTAAAATTGATACTCTGAATGCCATATTGGCTCAGAATAAAATATTGACTCAGCAAGTCAATATGATTTCTCAGAGTCTGAATGGAATGCAAGCTGCATCCAACAGTACTCAAGAGGCATCTGCTGAAGAAGAAGCTTATGATCCTGAAAACCCTGCAATAGCAGAGGTGAATTACATGGGTGAACCATATGGAAACATCTATAATCTCTCATGGACAAATCACCCAAATCTCTCATGGAAGGATCAACAAAAGCCTCAACAAGGCTTTAATAATGGTGGAAGAAACAGGTTTAGCAATAGCAAGCATTTTCCATCATCCACTCAGCAACAGATAGAGAACTCTGAACAAAATACCTCTAATTTAGCAAACTTAGTCTCTGATCTATCTAAGGCCACTGTGAGTTTCATGAATGAAACAAGGTCCTCCATTAGAAATTTGGAAGCACAAGTGAGCCAGCTGAGTAAAAGGATCACTGAAATCCCTCCTAGTACTCTCCCAAGCAATACAGAAGAAAACCCAAAAGGAGAGTGCAAGGCCATTGATATAACCATCATGGCCGAATCCAAGGAGGAAGGGGAGGACGTGAATCCCAGTGAGGAAGACCTCCTGGGACCTCCAGTGATCAATAAGGAGTTTCCCTCTGAGGAACCAAAGGACTCTGGGGCTCATCTAGAGACTATAGAGATTCCATTGAACCTCCTTACGCCCTTCATGAGCTCTGATGAGTATTCTTCTTCTGAAGAGAATGAGGATGTTACTGCAGAGCAAGTTGCCAAGTTCCTTGGTGCAATCATGAAGCTGAATGCCAATTTATTTGGTAATGAGACTTGGGGAGATGAACCTCCCCTGTTCACCAATGAACTAAATGCATAGGATCAACTGAGATTGCCTCAGAAGAAACAGGATTCTGGAAAGTTTCTAATACCTTGTACCATAGGCACCATGACCTTTGAGAAGGCTCTATGTGACCTTGGGTCAGGAATAAACCTCATGCCACTCTCTGTAATGGAGAAACTGGGAATCTTTGAGGTGCAAGCTGCTAGAATCTCATTAGAGATGGCAGACAATTCCAGAAAACAGGCTTATGGACAAGTAGAGGACATGTTAGTAAAGGTTGAAGGCCTTTACATCCCTGCTGATTTCATAATCCTAGATACTGGGAAGGATGAGGATGAATCCATCATCCTTGGAAGATCCTTCCTAGCCACAGCAAGAGCTGTGATAGATGTTAACAGAGGTGAATTAGTCCTTCAATTGAATGTGGACTCCCTTGTGTTTACAACTCAAGGTTATCCTTCTGTAAACATGGAAAAGAGGCACAGTAAGCTTCTCCCACTACAGAGTCAACCAGAGCCCCCACAGTCAAACTCTAAGTTTGGTGTTGGGAGGCCACAACCAAACTCTAAGTTTGGTGTTGGGAAGTCTCAACAATGCTCTGAACATCTGTGAGGCTCCATGAGAGCCCACTGTCAAGCTATTGACATTAAAGAAGCGCTTGTTGGGAGGCAACCCAACTTTTATTTATCTAATTTTTATTGTTATTTCATGTTTTATTAGGTTCATGATCATGTGGAGTCACAAAATAAATATAAAAATTAAAAACGGAATCAAAAACAGCAGAAGAAAAATCACACCCTGGAGGAGGATCTTACTGGCGTTTAAACGCCAGTAAGGAGCATCTGGCTGGCGTTTAACACCAGAACAGAGCATGCATCTGGCGTTGAACGCCAGAAATGCACACTGAGGAAGAGCTGGCGCTGAACGCCAGAAACAAGTATCTGGGCGCTGAACGCCCAGAACAAGCATCAATTCGGCGTTTAAATGCCAGAATTGCATGCAAAGGCATTTTACATGCCTAATTGGTGCAGGGATGCAAATCCTTGACACCTCAGAATCTGTGGACCCCACAGGATCAACTCAGCATCTGTGGACCCCACAGGATCCCCACCTACCTCCACTCACTCTCTTCCCTCTTCTCAATGTTCATCCTCTCTTCCCAATAAACACTCTTCCCCAAAACTCTTCACCAATCGCCTCAATCTCTCTTCCCTATCACTACTTCACCACTCACATCCATCCACTCTTCCCCATAAACCTAGCTACCTCATAAACTCTACCTACCTTCAAAATTCAAAATCAATTTCCCACACAAACCCACCCTATATGGCCGAAACTAAACCCCCCTCCCCTCCCTATATAAAGCCCTCCATTCTTCCTCATCTTCACACAACACAACCCTCTCTTCCCCTTCTTGGCCGAATACACCTCTCCCTCATCTCCTCCATATTTTCTTCGTCTTCTTCATCTATTCTTTCTTCTCTTACTCGAGGGCGAGCAATATTCTAAGTTGGGT
>NC_029786.2:82848061-82848898 GCF_000816755.2 Arachis ipaensis | reverse complement strand
ACTTGCCTATGATGCAAGGAGATGCACGCCCCTACACTAGAAGGGTCAACTTTGATCAAAGGTTGGACCAAGTCCTCATGGACATATGTGTGGAAGGATCTCAATGGAAGATTGACTCAAAAGGCAAACCGGTTCAACTTAGAAGACTGGACCTCAAGCCTGTGGCTAGAGGATGGTTGAAGTTCATCCAACGCTCCATCATCCCCACTAGCAACCGATCTAAAGTTACTGTGGATCGAGCCATCATGATTCATAGCATCATGATTGAAGAGGAAGTAGAAGTTCATGAAGTCATCTCCCTTGAACTCTACAAAATAGCCGAAAAGACCTCCCTCTTGTCAAGGCTAGCTTTCTCTCATCTTATTTGCCATCTATGTTACTCAGCTGGAGCTTTCATAGAAGGAGACATTCCCATTGAGGAAGAGAAGCCCATCATTAAGAAAAGGATGGAGCAAACAAGAGAGCCCACTCATGGAGCTCAAGAAACGCATGAGGAAGCTCACCATCAAGAAATCCCTGAGATACCTCAAGGGATGCACTTTCCTCCACAGAATTTTTGGGAGCAAATCAACACCTCCCTAGGAGAATTAATTTTCAACATGAGACAACTAAGGGTAGAACATCAAGAGCACTCAATCATCCTCCATGAAATTAGAGAAGATCAAAGAGCTATGAGGGAGGAGCAACAAAGACAAGGAAGAGACATAGAAGAGCTTAAGGACATCATTGGTTCCTCAAGAAGAAAACGCCACCATCACTAAGGTGGACTCATTCCTTGTTCTTAAATTTTCTGTTTTTTGTTTTCTTATGTTAAATATTTATCTATGTTTGTGTCTT
>NC_029786.2:82813626-82848051 GCF_000816755.2 Arachis ipaensis | reverse complement strand
ATAATCTGAAAAATCATAAAAATGATTCTTGAAGCAAGAAAAAGCAGTGAATACAAAAGCTTGCAGAAAAAAAAAATATGCGAAAAAAAAAGAAAAAGAAAAAGCAAGCAGAAAAAGCCAAAAGCTCTTAAAACCAAAAGGCAAGAGCAAAAAGCCAATAACCCTTAAAACCAAAAGGCAAGGGTAAATAAAAAGGATCCCAAGGCTTTGAGCATTAGTGGATAGGAGGGCCTAAAGGAATAAAATCCTGGCCTAAGCGGCTAAACCAAGTCGTCCCTAACCATGTGCTTGTGGCGTGAAGGTGTCAAGTGAAAACTTGAGACTGAGCGGTTAAAGTCAAGGTCCAAAGCAAAAAAAGAGTGTGCTTAAGAACCCTGGACACCTCTAATTGGGGAATTTAGCAAAGCTGAGTCACAATCTGAAAAGGTTCACCCAGTTATGTGTCTGTGGCATTTATGTATCCGGTGGTAATACTGGAAAACAAAGTGCTTAGGGCCACGGCCAAGACTCATAAAGTAGCTGTGTTCAAGAATCAACATACTGAACTAGGAAAATCAATAACACTATCTGAACTCTAAGTTCCTATATATGCCAATCATTCTAAACTTCAATGGATAAAGTGAGATGCCAAAACTATTCAAGAGGCAAAAAGCTACAAATCCCGCTCATCTGATTGGAGCTATGTTTCATTGATATTTTGGAATTTATAGTATATTCTCTTCTTTTTATCCTATTTGATTTTCAGTTGCTTGGGGACAAGCAACAATTTAAGTTTGGTGTTGTGATGAGCGGATAATTTATACGCTTTTTGGCATTGTTTTTAGTATGATTTTAGTAGGATCTAGTTACTTTTAGGGATGTTTTTATTAGTTTTTATGTTAAATTCACATTTCTGGACTTTACTATGAGTTTGTGTTTTTCTGTGATTTCAGGTATTTTCTGGCTGAAATTGAAGGACTTGAGCAAAAATCAGATTTTGAGGTTGAAGAAGGACTGCTGATGCTGTTGGATTCTGACCTCCCTGCTCTCAAAGTGGATTTTTTGGAGCTACAGAACTCCAACTGGCACGCTCTCAATGGCGTTGGAAAGTAGACATCCAGGGCTTTCCAGCAATATATAATAGTCCATACTTTGCTCGAGTTTAGATGACGCAAAAGGGCGTTGAACGCCAGTTCTATGCTGCAGTCTGGAGTTAAACGCCAGAAACACGTCACGAACCAGAGTTGAACACCAAAAACACGTTACAACTTGGCGTTCAACTCCAAAAGAAGCCTCTGCACGTGTAAACTTCAAGCTCAGCCCAAGCACACACCAAGTGGGCCCCGGAAGTGGATTTATGCATCAATTACTTACTTCTGTAAACCCTAGTAACTAGTTTAGTATAAATAGGACTTTTTACTATTGTATTAGACATCTTGGGACGTCTAGTTCTTAGATCATGGGGGCTGGCCATTCGGCCATGCCTAGACCTTCATCACTTATGTATTTTCAACGGTAGAGTTTCTACACTCCATAGATTAAGGTGTGGAGCTCTGTTGTTCCTCATGATTTAATGCAAAGTACTACTATTTTATATTCAATTCAACTTATTCTGCTTCTAAGATATCCATTCGCATCCAAGAACATGATGAATGTGATGATTATGTGACGCTCATCATTATTCTCACTTATGAACGCGTGCCTGACAAACACTTCCGTTCTACATGCAACAAGCTAGAATGAGTATCTCTTAGATATCTAATACAAAGGACCGAGTCTGAGATATTAGAATCTTCGTGGTATAAGTTAGAACCCATGGATGGCCATTCCTGAGATCCGGAAAGTCTAAACCTTGTCTGTGGTATTCCGAGTAGGATCTGGGAAGGGATGGCTGTGACGAACTTCAAACTCGCGAGTGCAGGGCGTAGTGACAGACGCAAAAGGAGGGTGAATCCTATTCCAGTATGATCGAGAACCTCCAGATGATTAGCCATGTCGTGACAGAGCATTTGGACCATTTTCACAAGAGAGGACGGGATGTAGCCATTGACAACGGTGATGCCCTTACAGAAAGCTTGCCATGGAAAGGGGTAAGACTGATTGGATGAAGACAGCGGGAAAGCAGAGAGTCAGAGGAACGAAAGCATCTCTATACGCTTATCTGAAATTCTCACCAATGATATACATAAGTAATTCTATCTTTATTTTCTATTTATTTATTATGATTTTCGAAAATACTATAACCATTTTATATCCGCCTGACTGAGATTTACAAGGTAACCATAGCTTGCTTCATACCAACAATCTCCGTGAGATCGACCCTTACTCACGTAAGGTTTTATTACTTGGACGACCCAGTGCACTTGCTGGTTAGTTGTGCGAAGTTGTGAAGTTATGTTTGGACCATGGTATTGTGCACCAGTTATTGGCGCCATTGCCAGGGAGAGAACGAACAACAAATTTTACAACCTCAGAGTAACAATTTCGCATACCAGGAACCGCATGGGATGAGGAAGGGATTGGAGTTGATCACACTCCTATTGCTGCTACTGTAAGGTGCGACAGTGACTTCATCATATTGCGCTTTCACAAAAAGTTCTTACCAGCTGCTGCGGGTGGTGGTGCAGGGAATACGATGCATTGGATAGTGATGAGGGAGGAAGGTCATGGGTATCATGCAACTGTGGTGGATAACGTGAATCATAATAGCGACACGGGATATGGTAGAGGAGTGGTAGGGATGGAAGTTGCCCGGCAGAAGGTCAGCGATGGTGCCAGCGGAGATGTTTGGAAAGCGGTCGCTGTCATGGCGAGTGATGAGTTTGACGTTGGCGGTACCGCCGCTGGTCCGCTCTGTGCTGTGAAGGAGCATGACGGTGTTGGAGGGCACAAGCCAGTGCCAACGGTGGAAACCTCTTTGGTAATGAAGGTAAATGACATAGGGATGAATGATTTCTCTTATGCGGGAATTTTTCATGCGGTCAATAACTCTGTGATAGATGGCGACAATCTATTGGACGGGGAGGAAGGGGGAAGAATAACAGGGAGCTTGAATAAAACTAATGCCATATCACATACGGTTCACGAAAGTCTCGATGAGAGGGTAAAGAAGAACACCGTTACAAGATCGGTAAGGGATGACGGAGTAGAGGAAGCAGATTCATGGGGTGAGGATACTCTAAGGGAGGGAACATACTTTGAAGAGGATGGGACGGTCAGGAACTTGGAGGATGTTGGGAATTCTAAAAAGGATGTAATAAGTGATCAGAATATTGTGAAGAAAATAAAAAGCTAGGATGAAGACTTGGTTGAAAACAGAGTTGCTTGGGCCTTGGCAATAGAATCAGGGGCTGTCTCATATGACGTGTAAGAACCGGATTTTTCACGGATAGAATCATTTAAATGCCCAAATTAGATTCTGAAAAGTTAAGATGAGAATTTGGGGATTTAGATATGATTTTTGGACTCAGTAGGTCCTTCCGAGTCAGAAAATGTGTTTTCTGTGAAAAACCGTGAAAAACTGCGAACCGGCAGTCGAACCGGTTGACCCAGTTCAAGTCTGCTTGATGCTGCATGAGAAGCAGTGAAAACAGTCGAGAACCTTAGAAAAATATTAGAAATGGAAAACCGGGCGTTAGTGTTAAAGGTTTGGTCCAAAATTGGGTCGAACGGGCTAAAAAAGCTAACGAGTTGGACCGGGCCCAAGTTGGGCCCAAGTTGGGCCCAAGCCCAACATATATAAGGGTTCATTAATGAACCCAAACACTCATAACACACTCAAACACACCCACACCAGCTGAAAGGGGAGAAGGAGAAGAAACCCCCATGAGCACTATTCATTTTCTTCTTCCCAAGCTCATATCTTGAGTTACAGAGCTCCGATCGCCGCACCGTTTGCAGCCACGAGTTCCTTGTGAAAAGCTCGACAAAACTCATACAAGAAACTGGAGAGGTAACCACGAAATATTTTCTATTCTTATCCTCAAAGTTTCGAGTTTTTAGGTTTTTTGCTAAGTGAGGTTTTGTGATTTTTGGGTATTTAGGTACACTCTAGTCTTTGATTGATGTTGGTTTTGGCTTCTAAAACTGTTGGACAAGGTAAGAGGTATTGAAAATCTTGTCAAATTTCAATTATAATGAGCCCTAGGTTGATTTATGATGGTTTATGTACATATAGCTTGTTTATGGTGATGTTTGGAGCTTATTGATGCTTGTTGGAGATTCTTGGTGGCATAGATTGTGCTTGAAAGCTTGTCTTGGGCTCGATTTGGGGTTTTGGTGTATATTGGGGATCGGCCAAGGTATGGTTTCGATTTTGTTCTATGTAGTATATAATATTCATGGGCACTTAGGCTAGTGACTCATAGGATATGTTTGAAAATTGATATGTTGTTGATGATTGGCTGGTTTATGATGTACAATGAATTGATATTGTGGTTGATGTTAAATGATGATGTTGAGGTATAATGGTTTTGGATAAATGAATATTGTTGGTTAATAATATGAAGCATGGTTGAGTTGATGATGAAGATTGATAGTGATAAAATGATGATTAGTGGATATGTGTTTGGAATGTTATATATATGTGATTATTGAGGTTGAGAATGATGAAATAGGATGAAAAGATTGGTATTAATTGTGAAAAGTGAACTAAGAGGGTAGATTGTGCTGTAGAGGGAAGTTTGGTATGGCTTAATTGGTTTAGGATATGAGACTTGGGAAGTTGGTAATTTGTGATTTTGGATAAAAGTTGGTTTTTAATGAAATTTGTCTAATCATAACTTTTGCCTTGATTTTCAAAATTGAATAAAATTTGTTTAGAATGAAAGCTTATTGAAGACCCTTTAATTTGATATAAAGATTGCCAAATTTTCAATTTTGTAGAGGAAGTTATGATCATTCAAAATTGGTGTTGAAAATATGAAATTCTACAAAATTGCAGAATTTTAGGATTTCTGATATGTACGCACGCACAACCCTGCGAAAATCTTAATCTGTGCGGATGCACAGACCTGTGCGTACGCACAGGCAGGAAAAGGCTCTCTGCTTGCAGCGTTAGAACAGCTTGTGTGCGTGCACATCAATGAAGAATTATGACCTGTGCATATGCACAGCCCTGTGTGCACGCACAAGTCAGGAAGGGTTGTTTGTTGGGGGCACTCGCACAGCTTGTGCGAGTGAACAGGCTTGTAAATTTTAGCACATGTGCGTACGCACACCCCTATGCGTACGCACACTTTCAAAATCTTCCTGGGTGTACGCACGCACACCGCTGTACGGACGCACACGCCCTGTTTCTCAAATTTTATTTTATTTTCAACTATTTTACCTTCCCGACGAGGTTGTAAGCTTCTATAACACCTTTTAAGACTGTTGGGCATATTTTTGGATACTTGAAGAGTGGGAAAGGATTTAAGGGCTTTAGAGGATATTATTTGGAAAAATTTAGAACATGGAAGCCTAGGTTTCTGGCGTATTGAAGGTGGTTCAATGTTATGTGATGAATGGTGGATGAATGAGATGAGAATTTAGGAACTGTTGAGTCCGGAACTGAAATGTGAATGAACAGTAGTTGAAAAGAGTCAGGGCTCTGAATAAAGTGATGGATCCATCTTATACTAAAAATGTTTTTGAAAACTACTGCACTACTTTTTCATTGAGACTATGAGACGCTATGCGCCCGACAGGAGCCGAGGTTGGATCCTGCCTGTCGAGGTACCGACAGCGGCGTAAGGGCGGTGGTTCGTCCCGCTTGCGCTTAGATGTGAGATCGGTGGCAATAGATCCCGATCGCATCCCTTCGGATCAATAGAGCGTACAGGCGCAAAACCCTGGATAGTGATCTGAGCACTATATCTCGGGGGTTCCCACACCATGATTCCAAAGGGCAACATCTCCATGGAGATGTGTCGGGTTGGCAGTTGAACCGACAATGTGATATCACAGCCAGTAGGACAGGCATTCATCATGTGCATTTTCTACCTGTTTGTATGCTTTGCTGACTTGATATTATTTTCCTATCTGTATAACATGTCTAATTGCTATTTGAATTAATTGCTATATATGCCTCTACTTGTGTTTTACTTGTATTGTATATATTTGTGCTTTCTACTGGGATTGAGGAGGTTCGGAAGGCGATGGCGATGGATCGCATGGAGGATCGGTTGGTGAAGGTTGTGGGACAGTGGTGTTTGATTAGATTAGAAATCCCTTAAGATAGATTACCCTTTTATGGTGCTATGGTTTAAGTTTTGTTAAGGTTTTACATATTATGCTTATTTGGTTTAGAATGCTTTAAGCTTGAATTATTGTGATGGATATGGAGTCTAGGATTGCGTTTGGCGTTCCGGGGCCTTATATCCTACATCTCTGGCCACTGTTACTATACTAAGAACCTCCGATTCTCATACCATATTTCTGTTGTATTTTTCAGATGCAGGTTGTAACCCACCTCGGTGAGTTGTTTGATTGGTGACAGAAGCGGAGGATCCGGATACCTTTTTAGAGTCTCTTTGGTTTATTTTGTATATATCTCTCGCTCTTGTATTTTTTTTTGTCTAGAGGCTTGTATTTGAGAGAACAAAACTTGTATAAGCTATTTTTTACTGTCTGGTTTCCTGTATTGTCTGTATATGGCTAGCCGGCTTAAACTCCGCGAGCCGTGGCTAGTTTCTTATGATATTATATACTTATCTTTGGTCATTTTATATCGGTTCCTTGTTCTTCAAGTTAGTAGCTTCGATAGTATGTTTTACACTTTTCAAATCCTGTTTTTGAGCTATATCCTTCATCGGGCTTCTAGATATTATTAATTCCTTCTAAAATATATATATGTATAAGCTTAGAACTATCGTAACCTTTGATTAACTTTTGCTTTACGACGCGAGGTAAGGCTTAGGCTAATTAGGGTGTTACATTTAGTAGTATCAGAGCGGTTTGTCCTCGTGAGCCTGAGGGATGGACCGATTGTGCTTTATTGCATACTTTGTGTGTCTTTTCTTTGATGCTATTAGGTTATCCACTTGATATTTCATAGCATGCTTGTTTGTGAGTGCCAGTTTGGGATAATTGAAACACTAGGCTTTTGATATTGGGACTGATCACTTTGATATCGATTGTTTGGTGTAGACCGGAAACCCAATGGCCACTCGCGGACGAGGTCGAGCACGTTCACGAGAGAGTAGAAATGAGCAACCGGCTGATAACCATGCCGAATTCATGGCGGAGATGGCGATCCTGGCGAACGCCATGGAAGCGAATGCTGTTGCGATTCTGCAAGTTGTGCAGAGGTTAACCCAACCGGCCAGAAGTGGAAACGACAATGGAGAATGTGCTGAAGACAACTTGAGAGGTGTTCTGAGAACTCTAGCTGCTTTTCGGAAAGCTGGCCCGCCGGTTTTCAATGGTTTGACAAACCATACTGAAGCAAACAACTGGTTCCAAGCTGTGGAGCATGCATTGCTAACTCAACATGTACCGTATGACAAGTTCGTGGAATATGTGACTTATCAACTAGTGGGAGAAGCTCAGCAATGGTGGCAAGGAGAGCGCCGACTGCGACACCAATAGAATGTGAACATTACCTGGGCGTTATTCGAGGAAGCTTTCTACAGGAAGTACTTTCATGGGTCATTAAGGGAGGCCAGAGAATTGGAGCTCTTACAGCTGAAGCAAGGGTCCATGACTATAGCAGAATACACCAGCAAGTTCGAGGAACTCTATAGGTTCTCGAGGATAAGTCAGGGTACTCCTGAGTCTTATGAGGGATGAAAATGCATCAAATACGAAGTGGGGTTGAGAGAGGATATTAGGCGTGCTGTGGCTCCACTGGAGATGATGAGATTTTCTGAATTGGTGGACACAGCGAGGGTTGTTGAAGATTATGCAAGGACGGTAGCATCGTCAAGGAACACTCATGGAGGGAATACTAGTAGGTAACTCGATGATCATCTCGGACCTAGGGGAGAGAACTTCAAGAAAGATGGACATACTCCTCAGTATCTGCAAGGTCAAGGGAATTTCAGAAGGGGCAACAAAGGCCAGTTTCATCAGGTGAAAGCAAATGGTCGATGCTATAATTGTGGGAAACCTGCGCATATATCTAAGTATTTTCGCCATGGGAGGAACCGAGATGAGGGCCATAATCAACAGTCAGGCCGTGTGTTTGCTTTGGAGGCACATGAGGCGACGGGGTCGGATCCTCTGACAAAAGGTAAGCGTATGCTTTGAGTATTATAGTGCCTAGACCTGAGGATAGCTTGGTTCTATCTTTTGCAAAGTCATCGTTAGGGTTACGAGAGCTTAGGGTTTTGTTGGGAGTAAACCATGGGAAAGGAGGATTCTAGTGGCGGTAGCCGAGGATTTTGGACTAGTAATGAAGAATGATCAGAGTGGACGTGCCGGAATGGTTTACAGGTATGACTAGAAGTCTTGACCTAGTTCTATCTCTGTAAAGTCGCCGTTAGGATTACAAGGGCTTAGAGTTGTGTTGAGAGTAAACCATGGGAAAAGAAGGATACTAGTGGCAGTAGCCAAGGATTTCAGACTTGTGATGATGAACAATCAGAGTGGACGTGCCGGAATGGTTACCAGGCATGAGTAGAAGCCTTGTCGGCTCCCTGTAGGGATGAAGGGTGTGATTCAGCACTAGTGGCAACGGAAGTACCGACTGACGCCTTTGCGGTTTTTAACTATGATTTTGCGGTTTTAAGGTTTAGAATGATTTCTAACCTAGTTTGGAACTTTGGCTTAAATGATTCGGTTTTGAAGGTTAGTCGAAACTCTTGATTTAAGAGATATGGTTTAAACGAACAGTGAGTTCTCTGATTTTGTTTGAAAATCGTTTCCAATTTTTCTTATCGAAACGGATTCAATTTGGAAAGTTTTAATTTAAGGAAATCATGATTTGAAGTAGGCAACTTCCGAGTAAACTATTTTGACTCCTTTCAGAAAACCCAACAGTAATCTGGTATGAAATGAACTGTTTTGAATGATTTGGTTTTGAAACTAAGATTGGAACTTTTGAATCAAATGATACGATTTGAAAAGGAAAAGTGAGCCCTAAGATTTTGTTCACTTGTGATTTTGGTTTGTAAATTCTAATTTAACAAAAGGGATTCAAATGGAAAGATTTTGATTTAAAGGTTTCAATGAATTAAGGCAAATCATGCTTTAAAATGTTTGATTTACAAATAAACGGTTTTAACTTTTTTTATAAGATTTTAACAATGGACTCATTTAGATTGAAGTTGTTTTAAAGGTTTTGACAAATATTACAAAATCGGTGTTTGGTTTAAGGAAAATTTTCAAATTCTTAATGACGATAATCAGAGTGACGCAGCGGAAGTTGTACGCTAAGTTGTCGAAGTGTGAGTTCTGGAATGAGAAAGTGAAGTTATTAGGTCACGCGGTGAGCAAAGGAGGAATAGCCGTAGATCCTTCTAAGGTGGAAACGATGATGGAATGGAAAAGACCGTCAACAGTGATGGAAGTCCGGAGTTTCTTGGGTTTAGCCGGATATTACCGGAGATTCATTGAAGGATTTTTCCCAGATTGCACTACCGATGACTAAGTTGAAAAGAAAGGAAGTGCCTTTCGTGTGGACGTCGGAGTGTGAAGAGAGCTTCCAAACTTTGAAGCAGAAGTTAACTTCAGCACCTATTTTAATCTTGCCAGAACCGCATGAACCGTCCGAAGTATACTGTGATGTTTCTCTGAAGGGTTTAGGTTGCGTGTTGATGCAACACCGGGATGTGGTGGTTTGCGCATCGCGTCAGCTGAGATCGCATGAGATGAATTACTCAACTCAGGACTGGGAATTAGCGGCGTTTGTGTTTGCACTGAAGATTTGGAAGCACCACTTGTATGGAGTGAGGTTTAGCATCTTTTTCTGATCATAAGAGTCTCAAGTACCTTTTTTATCAGAAAGAGCTTAATATGCATCAGAGAAGATGAATGGAGTTGCTTAAGGACTACGATTTTGAACTGAGTTATCACCCTGGAAAGGCGAATGTGGTAGCAGACGCATTGAGTCGGAGATCCTTAACAATTGCTTGGATGAGAATCAAGGAAGAGGAGCTAGTGGATAAGTTTGTGGGTCTTAAGCTTGACATTGGTGAGGTTGCCGGAAGAACTTGTTTGAACCAGTTGTAGATTTCAAGCACGTTTAAGATGGAGATTCAGAGGGCTCAACAAGGTGAGTGGAAGCTTCAGAAATTGTTCCAACCAGTTGGTGATAAGAGGCGTGAGGATTTCACTAAGGATGGTGAAGGATTAAGGAGATATAAGGGGAGAATTTGCATATCGGACGTCGGGAGGTTGAGGCAGGACTTGTTGTGCTCACTATAATGGATTTCCTATTCATCTCAGAAGTGTGAAGATGTAGTATAACTTAACGAAGATGTTCTGGTGGTCTGGGATGAAGGTGATGCAGCTACAGCGGTATCCAAGTGTTTGACGTGTCAGAAGGCGAAGATAGAGCATCAGAAGCTGTCAGAATTGCTACAACCTCTTGAGATTTCTCAGTGGATGTGGGAAGAAATCGCGATGGATTTTGCGACCGGTTTGCCGAGGATTAGGTCGGGATTTGATGCGGTTTGGGAGATTGTAGATCGCTTAACCAAGTCCACTCATTTTCTGCCTATCCGAGTGAACTATTCCAGGGAGGAGTTGGCGAGAGAGAACATCGACACGGTAGGATGATGGTGGACGAGATACTTTGACAACTTGTTGGGTGATTCGGATTTCCGAGGGTGAAAATCTTTTTAAGGAGGGGAGGATATAAGAACCGGATTTTTCATGGATAGAATCATTTAAATGCCCAAATTAGATTCCAGAAAGTTAGGATGAGAATTTGGGGATTTAGATATGATTTTTGGACTCAGTAGGTCCTTCCGAGTCAGAAAATGTGTTTTCTGTGAAAAACCGTGAAAATTGCGAACTGGCAGTCGAACCGGTTGACCCGGTTCAAGTTTGCTCGATGCTACATGAGAAGCAGTGAAAACAGTCGAGAACCTTAGAAAAATATTAGAAATAGAAAACCGAGCGTTAGTGTTAAAGGTTTGACCCAAAGTTGGGCCGAACGGGCTAAAAACGCTAACGAGTTGGACCGGGCTCAAGTTGGGCCCAAGCCCAACATATATAAGGGTTCATTAATGAACCCAAACACTCATAACACACTCAAACACACCCACACCAGCTGAAAGGGGAGAAGGAAAAGAAACCCCCATGAGCACTATTCATCTTCTTCTTCCCAAGCTCATATCTTGAGCTACAGAGCTCCGATCGCCGCACCATTTACGGCCACGTATTCTTTGTGAAGAGCTCTACAAAATCCATACAAGAAACTGGAGAGATAACCATGAAATATTTTCTATTCTTCTCCTCAAAGTTTCGAGTTTTTAGGGTTTTGGCTAAGTGAGGTTTTGTGATTTTTGGGTGTTTAGGTATACTCTAGCCTTTGATTGATGTTGGTTTTGGCTTCCAAAACTATTGGGCAAGGTAAGAGGCATTGAAAATCTTGTAAAATTTCAATTATAATGAGCCCTAGGTTGATTTATGATGGTTTATGTACATATAGCTTGTTTATGGTGATGTTTGGAGCTTATTGATGCTTGTTGGAGATTCTTGGTGGCATAGATTGTGCTTGAAAGCTTGTCTTGGGCTCAATTTGAGATTTTGGTGCATATTGGGGATCGGCCAAGGTATGGTTTCGGTTTCCTCTATGTAGTATATAATATTCATGATTACTTAGGCTAGTGACCCTTAGGATAGGTTTGAAAATTGATATGTTGTTGATGATTGGTTGGTTTATGATGTACAATGAATTGATATTGTGGTTGATGTTAAATGATGATGTTGAGGTATAATGGTTTTGGATAAATGAATATTGTTGGTTAATAATATGAAGCATGGGTGAGTTGATGATGAAGATTGATAGTGATAAAATGATGATTAGTGGATATGTGTTTGGAACGTTATATATACGTGATTATTGAGGTTGAGAATGATGAAATAGGATGAAAAGATTGGTATTAATTGTGAAAAGTGAACTAAGAGGGTAGATTGTACTGTAGAGGGAAGTTTGGTATGGCTTAATTGGTTTGGGATATGAGACTTGGGAAGTTGGTAATTTGTGATTTTGGATAAAAGTTGGTTTTTAATGAACTTTGTCTGATCATAACTTTTGTCTCGGTTTTCAAAATTTAATGAAATTTGTTTAGAATGAAAGCTTATTGAAGACCCTTTAATTTGATATAAAGATTACCAAATTTGAAATTTTGTAGAGGAAGTTATGATCATTCAAAGTTGGTGTTGAAAATCTGAAATTCTGCAAAGTTGCAGAATTTCAGGATTTCTGATACGTGCGCACGCACAACCCTGCGAAAATCTTAATATGTGTGGATACACAGACCTGTGCGTACGCACATGCAGAAAAAGGCTCTCTTCTTGCAGCGTTAGCCTGTGCGCATGCACAAGTCGGGAAGGGTTGTCTGTTGGGGGCGCTCGTGCAGCTTGTGCGAGTGAACAAGCTTGTAAATTTTAGCACCCATGCGTACGCACACCCCTATGCGTATGCACACTTTCAAAATCTTCCTGGGTGTGCGCAAGCACACCGCTGTGCGGACGTACACTTCCTGTTTCTCAAATTTTATTTTATTTTCAACTATTTTACCTTCCCGACGAGGTTGTAAGCTTCTATAACACCTTTTAAGACTCTTGGGCATATTTTTGGATACTTGAAGAGTGGGAAAGGATTTAAGGGCTTTAGACGATATTATTTGGAAAATTTTAGAAAACAGAGGCCTAGGTTTCTGGCGTATTGAAGGTGGTTCAATGTTATGTGATGAATGGTTAATGAATGAGATGAGAATTAAGGAACTGTTGAGTCCGGAACTGAAATGTGAATGAACAGTGGTTGAAAAGAGTCAGGGCTCTGAATGAAGTGATGGATCCATCTTATACTAAAAATGTTTTTGAAAACCACTGCACTACTTTTTCATTGAGACTATGAGACGCTATGCGCCCGGCAGGGGCCGAGGTTGGATCCCGCCTGTCGAGGTACCGACGGCGGTGTAAGGGCGGTGGTTCATCCCGCTTGCGCTTAGATGTGAGGTCGGTGGCAATAGATCCCGCTCCATCCCTTCAGATCAATAGAGCGTACAGGCACAAAACCCTGGATAGTGATTCGAGCACTATATCTCGGGGGTTCCCACACCATGATTCCGAAGGGCAACATCTCCATGGAGATGTGACGGGTTGGCAGTTGAACCGACAATGTGATATCACAGCCAGTAGGACAGACATTCATCATGTGCATTTTCTACCTGTTTGTATGCTTTGCCGACTTGATATTATTTTCCTATCTGTATAACATGTCTAATTGCTATTTGTATTAATTGCTATATATGCCTCTACTTGTGTTTTACTTGTATTGTATATATTTGTGCTTTCTACTGGGATTGAGGAGGTTTAGAAGGTGGTGGCGATGAGATCGCATGGAAGATCAGTTGGTGAAGGCTGTGTGACAGCGGTGTTTGATTATATTAGAAATTCCTTAAGATAGATTACCCTTTTATGGTGCTATGGTTTAAGTTTTGTTAAGGTTTTACATATTATGCTTATTTGGTTTAGAATGCTTTAAGCTTGAATTCTTGTGATGGATATGGAGTCTAGGATTGCCTTTGGCATCCCGGGGTCTTATATCCTACATCACTGGGCACTGTTACCATACTGAGAACCTCCGGTTCTCATACCATATTTCCGTTGTATTTTTCAGATGCAGGTTGCAACCCACCTTGGTGAGTTGTTTGGTTGGTGATAGAAGCGGAGGATCCGGATACCTTTTTAGAGTCTCTTTGGTTTATTTTGTATATATCTCTCGCTCTTGTATTTTGTTTTGCCTAGAGGCTTGTATTTGAGAGAACAAAACTTGTATAAGCTATTTTTTACTGTCTGGTTTCCTGTATTGTCTGTATATAGCTAGCCGGCTTAAACTCCGCGAGCCGTGGCTAGTTTCTTATGATATTATATACTTATCTTTGGTCATTTTATATCGGTTCCTTGTTCTTCAAGTTAGTAGCTTCGATAGTATGTTTTACGCTTTTCAAATCCTGTTTTTGAGCTATATCCTTCATCGGGCTTCTAGATATTATTAATTCCTTCTAAAATATATATATGTATAAGCTTAGAACTGTTGTAACTTTTGATTAACTTTTTCTTTACGACATGAGGTAAGGCTTAGGCTAATTAGGATATTACATGACGAGGAAGACGATATTATGGCAGCTCTTCAAGCTCAGAATGAAGTGCTTTCACAGAAACGAAGGCAAGCAAAGCAAAATGAGAAAGCAAGAAGGAGCCGGCCTAAAAACCGGAATAAGGTGTGTAATAACGTGCTTAAATGATTTATATTTTTTGGAATGTGAGGGGTATTAGGGGTGTTGGAAAAGTGGTTATGGTGATACATAAAAAAATTAAATTTCACGTACTTACCGGCAAGTATACCGGGTCACATCAAGTAATAAAACTCACAAGAGTGAGGTCGATCCCATGAGGATTAAAGGATTAAGCAATCAATAGTTAGTTGATTATTCTAGTTAGATGGTTCATATTGGAGTGATAAGCAACAAGAAATGTAAATGATAGAAACTAAAAGAAAGCAATAAAGTGCAAGGAAAGTAAATGACGTAAAAGTAGAGTGCAAGAAAATAAAATGCTGGAAAGTGAAATGCAAGGAATAGAAAGTACAAGAAAGTAAAGTGCAAGAAAGTAAATGACGGAAAGGTAAATTACTAGAAGTAAAAATAAAAGAAAAGCATTGGGATCAAGAGATATTACACTCTCAGGATCAACAATTCTCATCTCCACTTCAATCATGCAATCATTGTTAACCAAACCCCAATCTCTTGGTGATTTGATTTCTCTTAACATAAACAATTGCCAATCTCTTGATCTAATTGGTCATGAGAAGAGATGAAGTTCAATTTCTGATTCAAATGCCACACAATCCTCAAGACCTCAATTCAAAGTGGTTACATCTCACATACCAAATAAGAATGTATTGATCAAGAGGATTATGAGAGAAGAGCCTCAAATTGAATTCCATGATCCTTTTCTCAAGGCTCACATGTAATTCAAGTAGATCCAATCCCCCTCTCGGTAGTAATTGGATCTATGAAGCACAATGACTCTCTCTAAAGCAACAATAAAAGAAGAATTGAAGATGAAGAATGAAAATAAATCAACCCATTGAATTGCAATAGAGCTCTCTTTCCCAATGGAAAGAGTTAGTAATTCATAACTAAAATATTTACAAAGTAAGAAAGTAGAGGAGAAGAAGAGTGTGTGAAGGGAGAGTCCGAAGACCCTTCCCAGTCTGGCGTTATTCTATGAAACTAAGGACTATTTATAAGCTATCCTAAATTACAAATTGAAATGAAATTGAAATCAAATGAAAATTAACTATTCTAGACGATTCTTGTGGCCTTGATTGGTTGACAATTGTGGGCTTGCTTGCTTGAAGTATAACTGGACTTGGAATGAATTTGATTGAGCAAAAGTGAAGCTTCTAGGCTGGCGTAGCGTTTCTGAGGAAAGCGTAGCGCTTATGCACCCACGCGTACGCGTCACCTACGTGTGTGTGTCATCCGTGTTTTTCGCTCTTGTCACATGTACGCGTCACCCACGCGTATGCATGGCCTTTAGCGTTGGCGTCAAAGGCGCAGCGTTAATGTAAAAGGCGCTCCTCCACGCGTACGCGTCACCCACGTGTACGCGTGGCCTTTCAAAAATGCCACTTTCACGCGTACGCGTATGATAAACCACTATTTTATGGTTTATCTTGTGCTCAATTGAGTGGATTTTACCAACTCTTTACCCACTTATTCATACTATTTGCATGGTTTTACATTTGCCTTCCTAATTATGTGCTTTGATTGAAAACATGCTTCTTTGGCCTTAATTTCCCTATGTTTAATCCTCTCTTATTACCATTAGATGCCTTGATATGTGTGTTAAGTGATTTCAGAGATTACAGGGCAGGAATGGCTCAGAGGATGGAAAGGAAGCATGCAAAAGTGGAAGGAATACAAGAAGTTGGAGAAACTGCTAAGCTGTCCAGCTTGACCTCTTCGCACTCAAACGGCTATAACTTTAGCTACAAAGGTCCAAACAACGCGGTTCTAGTTGCGTTGGAAAGCTAACGTCTGGGGCTTCAATTTGATATATAATTTGTCATAGCTGCTTAGAAGTTAGGCGACGCGAACGCGTGAATGACGCGCCTGCATTGCATCTGCAAACTTCAATCCGCGCGGACGCGTGGATGACGCCTCCGCGTCACTTGCCCGCACGTAACAGAAATCGCAGGGGGCGATTTCTGGGCTGCTTTTGACCCAGTTTTTAGCCCAGAACACACAGATTAGAGGCTATAAAGTGGTAGAATGCATCCATTCAAAAACAAGCTTGCATATTCACAATTTTAGGATTTAGATGTACTTTTTAGAGAGAGAGGTTCTCTCCTCTCTCTTAGGATTGTGCTCGGGATCTCGCACCTCCCGGACCGGAAGACCGTGACCAGACGAGCCCCTTCCATCACTCCGGATCCTGACCCGAACCGTCCGGTAACCGACCTACCGAACGTTGGCACCGTCTATGGGGACTCGTCCATGGACTTCGTGCTAGTCCAAACTGAGACAGGCTGCGAGGCAGCGCCTCCCGTGCCTGGGGGAGGCGCCGTTGCGACGGAAACTCGGCAACAACAGAGGTCGCCCCCAAGGGACGCGACGCAAACTCACGAGAGACGCCCCTTCGGGGGGACAGGCGACAACCACGCTAGGATAATGCAAGAGCTGCGCCATAGGATGCAAGACTTAGAACGCAGGCTAGCAGAAAGAGAACGCGACCAACGCACCCCGGAGCAGAGCCCCACCCGCTCCCGTTCAAGGAGCCGCTCGAGGCGCACACCCAGCCTCCAATACGAGTCGGAGAGCACTGGGGGACGGGGGCGCGCCAGAAGAAGAAGTCGGGACCCCATCATTTACGCTCGACACGAGAGGCGGCGTGCGTTGAACAGGGGCGAAGAGGACGCCCGTCGGGAGAACGACGAGCCGAGAAGAACTACCCGGGGACCCGTGATAATAGGAGCGACCCCTTTCCACCATTCCGTACTCGAGGTCCGGCTGCCGAAACACTTTGACAAGCCAACGGACATGAAGTATTATGGAACACAAGATCCCCTGGAACACTTAACGGCCTTTGAGGCGAGGATGAACCTAGAAGGGGTTGGAGACGAGGTCAGATGTCGCGCCTTCCCGGTCACCTTGGCGGGCCCAGCGATACTGTGGTTCAACAACCTCCCGCAGGGCTCGGTGACCCAATTCTCCGACATCAGCCACGCCTTCTTGGCTCAATTCACGACCAGGATTGTCAAAGCCAAACACCCAATCAATTTGCTAGGGGTGACACAGAGACCCAGGGAGCCGACCAGGAAGTACCTGGATCGTTTCAATGACGAGTGCTTGGAAATTGACGGTTTGACGGACTCGGTGGCAAGTTTGTGCTTGACGAACGGGCTCTCGAATGAGGACTTCAGGAAACACCTTACCACAAAGCCCATTTGGACAATGCAAGAGATCCAGTGCGTGGCCAAAGAGTACATCAATGACGAAAAAGTCAGCCGGGTCGTGGCTGCCAATAAACGGCAGCCCGCCTACAACCAAGCCCGGCACTATGAAGGCAGAGAAAGACCAAAGGAACACGCCAGGGACGGCGGTCCGAGTAAAGCACCCAAACCGTTCCCCCGAGTTGGGAAGTTCACCAACTATACCCCCCTCACGGCATCAATCATCGAAGTTTACCAACAGATAGCGGAAAAGGGGATACTGTCAAAGCCCCGACCTCTGAAGGACAGGACGGGAGGAAACAAGAACCTCTACTGCGAGTATCACAAGGGTTACGGGCACAAGACCCAAGACTGCTTCGACCTAAAAGACGCCCTGGAACAAGCTATCAGGGATGGGAAACTTGCCGACTTCTCCCATCTTATAAGGGAGCCAAGGAGACGCAACCGGGACCACGACAGCGAAGACAGATCCCGGTCAACAAGGCGACAACAGGAACCAGAGGGTGACGACCACGGTCTTACGGTGGTAAACGTGGTAACGGCCAGAAATACCGCCCCAAGGTCAAAGTCGGCGCAGAAAAAAGACGCCAAGGTCCTAGCGGTCTCCACCTCGTCTGTTAGAAGTTTCCGAGGTCTCCCACCCATCTCCTTCGGCCCAGAGGACCAATGGTTTGACGAGGCGCCGGAAAGTCCGCCCATGGTCATCACGGCCAGGGTCGGAACGGGCCTCGTCAAACGAATCCTGGTAGATACGGGGGCAGACTCAAACATCATGTTTCGAAACGTTTTCGATTCCCTGGGACTAAGAGACGCCGACCTGACGACCCACCAGCACGGTGTGGTAGGGTTGGGAGACCACTTCATCAAGCCGTATGGAATCATCTCACTCCCGACCTCTGTGGGACAGGGGCAGAGACAACGAACAGTCATGGCGGACTTTGTAATATTACGAGATTCCACGGCTTATAACATCATCCTGGGGAGAAAAACCATCAACGACCTGGGGGCGGCTATTAGTACAAAGCTACTGGTGATGAAGTTTATCACCGATGACGGATCCGTAGGATCCATCAAAGGCGACTTGGAAACGGCGGTCGCTTGTGACCACGCCAGCCTTTCTCTCAGGAAAAAGTCCAAAGAAGCATCTGGGATCTTCCTTGCCGACCTGAACGCCAGGATAGACGACAAACCCAGACCAGAGCCAGAAGGAGACTTGGAAAAGTTCAGGGTCGGCGAGGAGGACGATAAATTCACATTCATAAACAGAAACCTCCCCCATGAGATGAAGGAGCCTTTGATGGAAATGATCAGGGCTAATGCCGACCTCTTTGCCTGGACGCCTGCCGATATGCCCAGAATAGATCCCCAGCTCATATCGCATCATCCGGCCGTCAAGGCGGGAACCAAGCCAGTGGCCCAGAGGAGGAGAAAAATGTCGCAGGAAAGGGCAGAAGAGGTAGCCAGGCAGACGGCCATCCTCCTAGAAGCAGGGTTCATCCGGGAACTGGACTACTCGACCTGGTTGTCGAACGTGGTCCTGGTTAAAAAGCACAATGGGAGATGGAGAATGTGCGTGGACTACTCTGACCTCAACAAGGCGTGTCCCAAGGACTGCTACCCCCTGCCTAACATTGACGCACTCGTCGATGCAGCGGCGGGGGACCGGTATCTGAGCTTCATGGATGCCTACTCAGGATACAATCAGATACCGATGCACCGACCCGACGAGGAAAAAACGGCGTTCATAACGCCAGGGGGAATCTATTGTTACAGGGTAATGCCTTTTGGTTTGAAAAACGCTGGGGCCACGTATCAAAGGCTGATGAATAAGATATTCGGTGAACTCATAGGCAAAACAGTAGAAGTCTACGTGGATGACATACTCGCGAAGACCACACGACCCGACGACCTCCTGAGCGACCTCGATGGTGTTTTTTCGTCCCTCCGGCAGCACGGCATGAGGCTTAATCCGCTCAAGTGCGCGTTTGCCATGGAGGCCGGAAAGTTCCTGGGATTCATGATCACTCAAAGAGGAGTGGAAGCCAACCCCGAGAAGTGCCAAGCAGTTCTCCAGATGAAGAGCCCGGGTTGTATCAAAGACGTCCAGCGACTTGCCGGGAGGTTAACGGCTTTATCCCGATTCCTCGGTGCGTCGGCAGCAAGAGCCCTACCTTTCTTCAATCTAATGAGAAAGGGAATGACGTTCGAATGGACCCTAGCGTGCGAAGAAGCATTCAACCACTTCAAGGAGATCTTAGTGGCACCATCAGTTCTCGGGAAACCCCGGGCCGGAGAACCACTCTATCTCTACCTATCAGTAACTGAGGAAGCGCTTGCCGCAGTGCTCGTTAGGGAAGAGGGGAAGACCCAACAACCCGTTTACTTCGTGAGCAGGGTCCTCCAAGGACCAGAGCTGAGGTACAGCAAGCTGGAAAAACTGGCGCTGGCGCTCTTAGTCTCCTCCCAAAGGTTAAGACAATACTTCCAGAGCCATCGTATAGTCGTGAGGACGGATCAGGCGATTCGCCAAGTACTGCAAAAACCTGACTTGGCTGGTAGGATGATGACCTGGGCCATCGAGCTCTCCCAATATGACCTATAGTATGAACCCCGACATGCAATCAAAGCCCAGGCAATGGCAGACTTTCTGGTTGAGGTGACGGGAGACCCCCTAGAGGAAACGGGCACACGATGGAGGCTCCACGTCGACGGGGCCTCCAACCAAACGTCTGGGGGAGCAGGGGTAATCTTAGAAAGCCCAGCAGGGGTCATCTATGAGCAATCGACTACAGTGACCGAGGAAGCGCTTGCCACAGTGCTCGTTAGAGAGGAAGGGAGGACCCAACAACCCGTCTACTTCGTGAGCAGGGTCCTCCAAGGACCAGAGCTGAGGTACAGCAAGCTGGAAAAACTGGCGCTGGCGCTCTTAGTCTCCTCCCAAAGGTTAAGACAATACTTCCAGAGCCATCGTATAGTCGTGAGGACGGATCAGGCGATTCGCCAAGTACTGCAAAAACCTGACTTGGCTGGTAGGATGATGACCTGGGCCATCGAGCTCTCCCAATATGACCTATAGTATGAACCCCGACATGCAATCAAAGCCCAGGCAATGGCAGACTTTCTGGTTGAGGTGACGGGGGATCCCCCCGAGGAAACGGGCACACGGTGGAGGCTCCACGTGGACGGGGCCTCCAACCAAACGTCCGGGGGAGAAGGTGTCATCTTAGAAAGCCCAGCAGGGGTCATCTATGAGCAATCGACTAAGTTCGAGTTCCCAGTGTTGAACAACCAAGCAGAATATGAGGCTCTCTTGGGCGGACTAATACTAGCTCAGGAAGTCGGGGCGACAAAGGTCGAAGTATGCAGCGACTCACAAGTTGTCACCTCGCAGGTAAACGGAAGCTACCAGGCCCGGGACCCCCTCCTGCAAAAATACTTGGAAAAGGTTAAAGAAATAACAAGTCAGTTCCAGGAGGTCATCGTCCAACACGTCCCAAGAGAAAGGAACACACGGGCAGACCTCCTGTCTAAGTTGGCGAGCACAAAGCCAGGATCGGGTAACCGGTCTCTTATCCAAGGCATGGTGAAGGAACCAACGGTCGCCCTCCATTTGACGAAGTCAAGCCCCTCATGGCTAGACCCCATCACCAACTTCCTGGAACTCGGCAAGTTGCCTGAAGATGAGAAAGCAGCCAAAGCTTTAAGAAGGGAGGCGGCCAGATACGCAATCATACAAGGACAACTATTCAAAAAGGGACTCAGCCAGCCCCTATTGAAGTGTTTGCACCCCGACCAGACGAACTACGTGCTTAGAGAAGTCCATGAGGGGTGTTGCGGGCACCACATCGGGGGAAAAGCCCTAGCAAGGAAGCTCATCCGAGCCGGGTACTATTGGCCAACAATGATGAAAGACTCAAAGGAATTTGTCAAAAGGTGCATAAAGTGTCAACAAAACGCCAACTTCCACAAGGCACCGGCCTCCGAGCTAAGCTCTCTGACGACTACTCGACCTTTCGCACAATGGAGAGTTGACCTCCTGGGGCCTTTTCCGGTCGGCCCAGGACAAGTCAAATACCTCATTGTCGCCATTGACTACTACACCAAATGGGTGGAGGCCGAACCGCTGGCTACGATATCGTCCTCCAACTGCCGGAAGTTCATGTGGAGGCAGGTGATAACCCATTTCGGTATCCTGGAGGTCATTATCTCAGATAATGGGACCCAGTTCACGGACAAGAAGTTCATGGAGTTCCTCTATGGCCTAGGAATAAAACAGAGGTTCTCCTCGGTAGAACATCCCCAAACAAACGGGCAGGTAGAGGCGGCAAAAAAAGTCGTCCTTCTTGGTCTAAAGAAGCGCCTAGACAATAAGAAAGGAACATGGGCTGACGAGCTCGCTTCCGTCATATGGTCCTACCGGACAACCGAGCAAAGCGCCACGGGGGAAACTCCGTTTCGCCTAACATACGGGGTCGATGCAGTGATACCCATCGAAATCGGCGAACCGAGCCCCCGACTACTACTCGCAGGGATGAGTGAAGCGGTCGAAAAGGACCTGATCGAGGAGACAAGGGAGATGGCTCACTTATCAGAAACGGCGTTGAAACAAAGAATAGCCCTGCGTTACAACGCTAAAGTCCTCAAACGAGATTTCGAGGAAAGGGACCTCGTCCTGCGACGCAACGACGTCGGCGTACCGACCCCAGGGGAAGGAAAGCTGGCGGTGAACTGGGAAGGTCCCTACAGGGTAAGGGAGGTGCTTGGCAAAGGTGCTTACAAGCTCGAAAGACTCGACGGCAAGGAAGTACCCAGAACATGGAACGCAGGTAACCTAAAGAGGTTCTACTCATGACCTAACGGCTCACCGACCAGGGAGCCTAACCAGATAGTTGATACTTGCCCTGTCCACATGTTAATTTACCTTGTCTATTCACTTTATCAAATACTTGCCCAGCTGACGATTAATTTTCACTTGTTGAATTTTTTACTTACCTATTGCTCCCCAATATGTGCTTCACACGATTGATCTCTAAAACGGCATCCCGGGACTGATCACCCCGGGAGCCAGACGGATCACAGCCATAATTAACTCGGCGACAACACGACCAAACCGGTCCGAACCGTTACCAACGTAAAAACGGCAAGACGGGCACAAGCAATAAGCCAGCCCCGGAAAAGCGGTAACAAAAATAATCCTATGAGCAAGGCGAAAGACAATAACGGCAACACGACCAGACGACGAAACGAGCGTAAATTATAAAGCAGCCAAATAAGCAAAACTTATAAAGTATCAAAACATGGGACGGACAAGCGAGTTGTTCAAAACAAACAAATGACAAATACGCAAAGTTACAGGGTATTACTTCCTCGGCATATCTACAATCTTGCCATCTTGAATCATTTTGAAGACCCCGATAGCAGAGGTGTCGAAGTCGGGAACCACAATCTTCACGTGAGCCTTCAGGGCATCCTCAGTCATAGTAATTGCATTCTTTTCCTGCTCTTTGGTCGCCTTCAGCTTCTTTTTGAGCCCATCGACTTCCGACCTAGCGGCCTCGGCCAACGAGACGGCTTCATCACGCTCTTTTTCCAAGGCCGCCACCCGGCCCTGAGCAGAGTTCAGCTGGCCCTCCAAGGTCATCTCCTGCTCGGTTAGGCGGGCCACCGTCTCGTCCGAAACTTTCAACTTCTCGGCAGCGGACGTCGCCTTCTCCTCCGAAACTTTGAGCTTCTCCGCCGTCTCAGACAACTGGCCCTAGAGCTGCTCAACTTGGACTTTGAAATCATTATTGGCTTTGACAGAGGACTCGAGCTTCCTCCGGAGGGCCTACATCCCCGACAACTCGAACTCGGCCTTTCGAGCTATCACGGCCCCCCGGAGCAAAGTCCGATACATCCATCTAGCCTGCCCGGCCAGTTCAGTGCCAAGAAAATGTTCCTCCGTCCCGGGGATCAGTTGGGAGTCTATAAACCTTGTAGCATCAAAATTCCTCTCCATGATACTAAGGGCCCCCTCCGGGCTGGCTGACGACCTCCGCCTTTTGGGAGTATGGATAAGCTCCACGTCATCGTCTTCTTGACGGGAAGCGGTTGAGTGCTCGCCAGTTGCCTCCTCGAGAATAGGAGAACCCTGCTCCTCGATAGGCCTTTTCCCCGCCGCAACGGCCCCCCGAGGAGAAGGCTCGCCCTGACCCCCAGCCTCCACGGCTGGACCCTCCGACTTCTCGGCCTGATCCTCAGCCTTCCCGGCATCCTTCTCAGCTTTCTCGTCGTCACTATCTTCGAAAAAGGTCTTCATCAAATTTTCAAGCCCGACCACAGTGGCAGACATTTCCACTACAGCAAACAACAGACGCATTAGTCGTTAAATCGGATAAAGAAAACAACAATAAACGCAAAGGCAAGCAAATAAGACAACTCACGGATATAGCTCCTGGCGGCCTCCCGTTCACCCATAAGAAGATGAGGGTTCACGGGGTTCTTTTCAAAAATGGCAAAAAGTACGTCAGCTATTTGCTTATCTACAGGCGACAACCTCTTGTACGTCACCTTGATGAAGGGATTCGACCCCGCCCCAAAACTCCAGTAAGTCGGGATAAGGCGCTCCCCCTCTAACGACAACCAAAAGGGGTGACGACCTTTGACGGGGCGAACTTTGAAATACTTGTCTTTAAAACCATGGTAGAAGTCCTCAAAGAGGCCAAATATTCTCCTACCCTGGGCAGAACGGAAAGAGAGAAACCCTTTCCTCGCCTTCCCCTGCTTGGAAGGGTTGGTAAGGTTGAAGTAAAACAGGAAGACGTCCACTGACACCGGCAGCTCTAGGTGCTCGCAAACCATTTCGAAACAGCGGATCGAGGCCCAGCTGTTCGGATGGAGTTGAGAGGGGGAGACGGATATCCGGTTCAGGAGCGCCATTTGAAAATCAGAGAACGGTATCCGAACGCCAACTTGTGTGAACATGGACTTGTAAAACCAAATCCAATCGGGGACACAAGGAGAATGGAAGTTGAGCTCATAAATACGCTCGTTGGGGGCGGGTACAGCGGTCTCATAGTTGGCCTCCTCGTCCGTCCCCCCACACAAGTAGCCGGCTCGCCGGAACTCGGTCAACTCCTCCAAATCCATTTGGTTGGGCGAGTCCTTTATATCGTCAGTCACCCAGGCGTACAGGTCGTAGGCCGCGCCATATCCAGAAGACCGGGAGACGATGCGAGGCATACCTACAGCGGGGTACCACTCCGTTAGTCTATGAGGTCAGGAGTCCATAGAAACCCAGAAACTACACCCTTTCAACTCTATCATGACCAAATATGGCTAAAGTCTAAGCCTATTACACAAGTCACTCAAAAACCTACCCCGGAATGGTACCCCTCCCATAATTCATCTACCCCAGCATTGGAAAACCATTAGGCAAAAACAAACACAAACAGCAACTACACAACAATAAGGCATAGCATAAACACAAGAGAATAAGAATCAAGAAATTACCTAAAATGGTTGTAGGAACTGGAGTGTGAAAGAGAAGCACAAGATGGCTCGAGCAAGAAATTTTGGATGTCAGGGAGAAAAGAAGATGAAAATAGCAAGAGTGGGAGAAAAAGAAAGAGGAAACTATTTAAAAACCACCACGAGAAGCGCGAAAGAAGGCAGGGGCAAAACGGTCTTTACGCACGGGGTTTTTTCAAACCATTATGAGCATTTAATGCTCAGCGCGAAGAACGAAGCGACGAACGAACGCCTCAGCAGACCAAGAGACATGCGCACAAGAGACGCGTCTCTCCCACGGTCAGCCGACTCAACGACAACGCACGAACAAGGACATCACGCGCCACCGATCGCCCTCACGACCATCACTGGCGCATCGGGGGCACTGTTACGGCCCGACCCAGGATTCTCGCGGGTCAACCCGACCCGAGCTCCACCCGGCCCGGCTACGCGCCCTTCAACCGACCCGGACACGCGTCCCGTACGGCTCACCCCAGCTATGGGACAGCGTCCTTGAGAATATGGGCCTGCCCTCCAGAGGGGCCCACTACTGACATGTATATAAGGGGAAGACTGGCTCTTCCCTCGAGGTACGTCACATTCCTACACCACCCTCTTTCCGCCTGCACATATTCTGACAAAAGCGTCGGAGTGTCTTTGCAGGTGCCCCCCCCCCTTTTCTTTACACGAAGTGCTCGGGATCTCGCACCTCCCGGACCGGAAGACCGTGACCAGACGAGCCCCTTCCATCACTCCGGATCCTGACCCGAACCATCCGGTAACCGACCTACCGAACAAGTTTATTTTATAGTTATTTATTTATTTTATTCTTCTTATCATTTAACATACTGCTTTCTTACTTTCAAAACCCCTAATTTACAAGACTCATAACCAATAATAAGAACATACTTCCCTGCAATTCCTTGAGAAGACGACCCGAGGTTAAATACTTCGGTTATCAATTTCAAAGGGGTTTGTTACTTGTGACAACCAAAACATTTGTAAGAAAGGTTGATTGCTTGGTTTAGTAACTATACTTGCAATGAGAGTTTACTATAACTTCTAAACCATCAATCTTCTAGTTCTTCAAAATGACGCCGTTGCCGGGGAATTGCAAACGTGTGCCTTATTATTGATTATTGTAAATATTTACTTTTTGCTTGTTTATTTGTTTTTATTTTTGTTTTTATTTTTGCTTTTTTTTCATAAATTAAAAGGTTATTGGTTTTTATTTAGTTATAAAAAAATTTTTCAAAAATTTGTTCTTCGTGTTCATCTTGACCTTCAAGTTGTTCTTAGTTGTTTTCTTCGTTTTGATCTAAAAATTTTAAGTTTGGTGTAATTTTATTGTTTTTCTCTTTCTTCATTAAATTCAAAAATATCTTTTCTCTTTATTTTAATTTAATTTTCGAAATTTGCAAAAAAAAATTCATATTTTTATTTTAAAATTTTATCTTATCTTATCTTATTTCAAAAATCAAATTTCAAAATTCAAATTTCAAAATTAAAAATTTCAAAATTTCAAATTTCAAAATTTAATTTTCAAATTAAAAATTTAAATAACCTTTTAATTTAAATTTGTTTTTATTTTCGTTTTTAATTTTTATTTGCTATTATGAATTCTCACCCCCATCGCTTTGAGTTTGGTTCCAATGCTGTTGCAAGGAATGGAAATTATAACAGGAATATGCATCAAGGTCAAAACAATCAGAGATGGAAGGAGCCAAGAGGATCTGATCAACCCTTTAGGCAACAACACCTTCCAGGATACCATGGACAAAGACCATCCTACAATGCATGCCAAGACAATAGATATGGTGGACCCCCTTATAGTTACCAGCAAGCTCCATCATATGCCAATGAACTGCCTCCTCAAAATAGCTTTGGACCACCATACTCACAAGCCGCTTACCACCAAACACCCTCATATGATCCTAACCCTTTATCCACCATACCAACCACCTTATGAGCCATATGAACCATATCAAGAACCACCACTTCCCTATGTACCATGTCCATATCCATCACCTCAAGACTCAACAGAGCGTTTCAAGGAAGCAATGGAAAGACTTAATGCAACCTTTCGCCAGCTGGACTAAGCAATAAATCAATTACCTTCCAAACGTTTGGACATTCAGGAAACCCCATGGCTTCATGTGGGCAATCTAATGAAGAACGTAGCATGAAGGAGATACTAGAAAGCCGAAATTATCGAAGAAGAAGAATTGGTTGCAGACTTAGGAGATGCTGAACCTCCATGGGAAAGTCAGGTTATAGAACCTCCTTCCAAGGCAATTGAAATTAATGCTGAGGAGGGTGTACAACCTCCAAGGCATACCATGGTTGAAGACTTGGAAGAAGTTGATCAATAAATGGAGACTAAAGAAGTAGAAGCACAGCCTCCCATGCCCTTGGTGAGCAATGAAGAAAAGATTGAATTGGAAGAAAGCTACCAAGAGGAAGAGGTTAAAATTGAAGAAGCTTGCAAAGAGGTGGAAGTTGTCAAAGAAGAGCACAAGGGAGTGGAGCTGGAAATCAACTTGCCAAAGTTGTTAGAGACCCCTCCCCCTAAGTTGCCATCATCCTTCACAACATTCAAGTGGGTAAAATTCATATCCCTTAGCTTTCTAATTCCACTTGAATATGGGCTACTGGAGACGGATGGTCAACTTAGAGATCTTTGTGATATTAAGAGTAAGAGGAAGATGGTCAGTGGTAAGAATTGTCTTGCAAAGTTCATTATGGTTGGAAGATTTAAGTTTAAATGCAAAGGTTGGTGTAGAGCTCAACTGAATAGGTCTAGGAAGTTGGTTGGCCGCTTTAGTGAGAATTCAGATTGCTTGCAACCCGGATGGAATCATGATGATCAACAAGAAGACGGGTGCAATAGCAAGGTTTGGGATCCTGGAATCTGTTCTGACATCCAACACCCGGGGAGCCTAAGAATCTGTTTGAAGCTGCTCAAAGGCTTTACGTGCCTAGTTTGGGATCCCGGAGGCCATTGGAATCACAAACATTGGTGGAGATTCCTGGATGAGTTCAAGCATAAGCCACCATAACAGGAAGCTCATCAAATGTCCAACTTAAGGACTTCAACTAAAAGTGCTAGGTGGGAGACAACCCACCATGGTAGAACAAAGTTTAGAAAGCATGACTAGAGGAGAGTAGAGTGATTAACCCTAGACACTTGAGAGTTAGAGTGATATACACTACCAATGAGGGTTCAGTGCTTAATTCTATGTTCCTTGCTTTCATGAGCTATCTTCTTACAAGTTTACTTGCTTTTTATTGTATGATTTGAATTAGTGAAATCTGATTTATGTTTGTCTTGAAGAGCTTATTTACTTTTAACCAAGTAGGTAGAAACATTTTGCATGTAGTTGCATTCATACAGATTGGTTGCATTTCATACATTCTATCATTCCTCTTCACTTCTTTATAGCTTCTCTTGAGCTTAGCATGAGGACATGCTAATATTTAAGTGTGGGGAGGTTGATAAACCACTATTTTATGGTTTATCTTGTGCTCAATTAAGTGGATTTTATCAACTCTTTACCCACTTATTCATATTATTTGCATGGTTTTACATTTGCCTTCCTAATTATGTGCTTTGATTGAAAACATGCTTCTTTGGCCTTAAGTTCCCTATGTTTAATCCTCTCTTATTACCATTAGATGCCTTGATATGGGTGTTAAGTGATTTCAGAGATTACAGGGCAGGAATGGCTCAGAGGATGGAAAGGAAGCATGCAAAAGTGGAAGAAATACAAGAAGTTGGAGAAACTGCTAAGCTGTCCAGCCTGACCTCTTCGCACTCAAACGGCTATAACTTTAGCTACAGAGATCCAAACAACACGGTTTCAGTTGCGTTGGAAAGCTAACATCCGGGGCTTCGATTTGATATATAATTTTCCATAGCTGCCCTGAATTTAGGTGACACGAACGCGTGAATGACACACCCACATCGCATCTGCGAACTTCAATCCGCGCGGACGCGTGGACGACGCCTCCGCGTCACTTGCCTGCACGTAACAGAAATCGCAGGGGGCGATTTTTGGGCTGCTTTTGACCCAGTTTTCAGCCCAGAACACACAGATTAGAGACTATAAAGTGGTGGAATACATCCATTCAAAAACAAGCTTTCATATTCACAATTTTAGGATTTAGATGTAGTTTTTAGAGAGAGAGGTTCTCTCCTCTCTCTTAGGATTAGAATTTTAGGATTTCTATTAGTTTAGTTCAACTCATCTTCAGTCACAGGTTCAATATTCCTTTTATTTTATATTTCTCTTTTACTTTCAGATGCTTTAATGCTTGTATTAGTTATGTTGCCTAATTTGCTTATGAACCATCCATGTTAAGGATTCTTTTTATTTGATATAATTTGAGGTATTTTAGAATTATGATTGCTTTCTTTTATTTATATAAATAATTTAGATTTTCCCCTTTTGGCTTTGGTTGAGTCTTGGAGACACTTGAGTTATCAAACTCATTGTTGATTGAAAATTGGAATTCTTCAAGAATTAATTCGAGTTCCAATAACTCTAGCCTTTCCCAAGGAAAGACTAGGACCTGAGGAATCAAAAATTAATTCATCCACTTAACTTACCTTCATAGTTAGAGGTTAACAAAGTGGAAGAAAAATTCAATTCTCATTACAATTGATAAGGATAACTAGGATAGGACTTCCAATTCCTCATACCTTGCCAAGAGTTTATTTTATAGTTATTTATTTATTTTATTCTTCTTATCATTTAACATATTGCTTCCTTACTTTCAAAACCCCTAATTTACAAGACTCATAACCAATAATAAGAACATACTTCCCTGCAATTTCTTGAGAAGATGACCCGAGGTTGCATACTTCGGTTATCAATTTCAAAGGGGTTTGTTACTTGTGACAACCAAAACGTTTGTAAGAAAGGTTGATTGCTTGGTTTAGTAACTATACTTGCAACGAGAGTTTACTATAACTTCTAAACCATCAATCTTCCAGTTCTTCAGCGTCACCTACGCGTACGTGTTGCCAGCTAAATTTTCCCACTTCTGTAATCGCAGGCGCTCTTGGAACAAACGTAGCGCCAAAGGCGCTTTCCTGTGATGTGCAACACTTTTAAGAAAAGCATTGCGCCAAAAGCATTTTCCCCTATTTCTTATCTTCTCTGCTTTATCCTTTAAGCTCCTTTCTTCTTTCATGCTTGTTTTGTGCTTTTTACTCCTTTTTTCACCATTTTCTACAAAGTAGGTCAAAATCAAAGGGATAAAAGTAATCTATGATTTAAGCACAAAAACACTCAATAATTAAGCATTAAACATTAATTTCTTGTATGAAAAAGCATAGAAAAACCTAACATGATGCGCAGTCATCATATGGTTAAAAATTTTAAGAGAAAAAATAATGTGAATATACTAGGCTTGATAGAGACAAAGAAGAATGAAGTTACTAAGTTTGACGTAGTGCAAATTTGGGAAAATGATGGGATGGATTGGGAATATGTGGGTTCCAAAGGGTCTTCTGGAGGTCTATTGTTAATGTGGGACAAAATAATTTTTAAGTTGAGTAATTGTTATAAAGGGAAGAGGTGGCTGTGTGTGGAAGGGGTGTTGATGAGCAATAATTTTCATTGTGCATTTTGTTTGGTGTACGGTGCGCATGTCAGGGAGGAGAAGCTAACTGTGTGGGAGGAGTTGAGTTTTATTGCTGGAGTATGCCAGGTCCCAATTTGTTATATGGGGATTTTAATGAGGTTGTGAGAGTAGAAGAAAGAAAAGGAGCTAATGCTTTAACAGCATCAGCGGAAGATTTTAGAGACTGGATACGGGATATGGAGTTGGCGGATTTAGAACTAAATGATCGCAAATTTACATGGTTCAGAGGCCAATCTTGCAGTCACATTGATAGAGTCTTCGTTAGCCTGGAATGGCTTGAACAGTTTCTTGAGATACGGCTTAAAGGTAGGACAAGAGGTTTATATGATAATTGTCCTTTGATAGTGGAGGACAGTAGAATAAGAGGGGGGCCGAGGCCATTTCGAAGTCTGGATTCTTGGTTCACACATGATGGGTTTCTCAGAATGCTGAAGGTGGAATGGAGGGGTCTAGGAGAGGTTCAATTTACTGAAAAGTTGAAGGCTTTGACGATACCTTTGAGTAGATGGTACAAGGAGAAGTTTGGTGATATTGATTTGAAGGTACAGCAGTTGGAAGATGAAATCAGGAAGTTGGATGATTTGGCTAGTGATGGAGTTTATGATGGGACTATGGAGGCAAGAAGGAGAGCTCTAGTTAACTTCTGTAAGCGTTGGTATGTTAGGAAGGAAATCTATTGGAAGTAGACGTCAAGGTCCCGACATGCTAAGTACATGGGTAAGAACACTAGATATTTTCATAATTTAGCCTCAGTAAGAGGAAGAAGTAATCGGATTGATGCGTTGGTGATAAGTGGCAGATCAGTGAGGAATCAAGGCAGGATTAAGAGTGCAATAAGAGATTTTTACAAGAACTTGTATCATCAGGAAGCGTCACCTTTGGTAGGTATTCAGGATGGCCTAGTTAACAAGATACAGGAAGGGGAGGCTACAGACTTAAAGAGGATGCCTTCGACTGACGAAATAAAGGAAGCAGTTTGGGATTGCGAGTCGTCTAAGGCCCCTAGCTGTGATGGCTACAATATGAACTTCATAAAGAAGTGTTGGGGGAAAATTGGTCCTGAGTTTACTACAGCTGTCATGGATTTCTTCCAGTCAGCTGAGCTACCAAGAGATTCTAATGTTACATGGGTGACTTTGGCTCCAAAGTTTGTAGAAGCAAGGGAGATTAAAGATCTTCGGCCGATTAGCATGGTAGGGTGTGTGTATAAGGTCATTTCGAAGGTGTTGGTGCGGAGAATGAGAAGGGTAATACCAGACTTAATAGGGGACACTTAGAGTGCGTTTGTGTAGGGGAGGAAGATTCATGATGGGGCTTTGATTGCGTGTGAAACTGTGCAATGGTTGAAGCAAAGAAAGAAGAAATCGG
This sequence comes from Arachis ipaensis, assembly GCF_000816755.2. NCBI lineage: Eukaryota > Viridiplantae > Streptophyta > Magnoliopsida > Fabales > Fabaceae > Arachis > Arachis ipaensis. The sequence continues at coordinate 82,815,947 of NC_029786.2, read as the reverse complement.
CAATAATCAAACTGGACTTTCAAAAAGCTTACGATAGATTCAAGTAGAAGTTTGTGAATATTGTACTTCAGAAAATGGGCTTTGGGCAAAGATGGTGAGGATGGATCAAGGAATGTGTGTTCACGGCGTCTATGTCGCTTTTCATAAATGGTTGCCTTCTAAATCTTTTAAGATGGAATGGGGCTTACGACAAGAAGATTCTCTTTCTCCGTTTCTTTTTGTTCTTGTTGTTGAGGTCCTTCATAGGATGGTAGAAGAGGCAGTAAGACATGGAAGGATCTCTCCTTTGTTGGTTGGGAAAGAAAATATTGAGTTGTCTCACTTACAATTTATGGATGACACAATACTTTTTTGCCCCTCGGAGGAGTAGACTATTTGCAATTATAAACGGCTTTTACAGTGTTTTGAGATGATGTCTAGCTTGAGTATTAACTTTGATAAATCTAGCTTGATTTCGGTTAATTGCAAGCGAGAGTGGTCACAAAGGATGTGTAACTTGTTGGGGGTATAAGGAAGCAACGTTGCCAGTCAAATATCTTGGTCTTTCTTTGGAAGAAAATCCGAAATTAGTCAAGACATGGAAACCTATTATAGACAAAGTAGAAGAGAAACTCAATCTATGAAAAGCCAAAACGATTAATAAAGCTGGTAAGCTGGTACTCATCAAATCTGTGCTTAATAGTCTATCGGTTTACTACCTTAGCTTATATAAGATGCCCAGAGCAGTAGCAGATAAGTTGATATCTTTGCAGAGGAGGTTCTTGAGGAGTAATGAAGATGGAAGGGATGGGGTACCTTTGGTAAGGTGGGATATTGTGCGAGCTCCAAAACGCTTCGGGGGTTTGGGCGTGGGTAATGCAGTGCTCCGGAATATAGCATTGTTGTTCAAGTGGTGGTGGCGGTTTTCAAAGGAGGATTGCCCATTATGGAAGAAAATTGTGTGCTCTTGCAATGACTTGAATCCAAATGTCCTTCTTTCTTGTCAGCCGGTTCCTAAAACAAAGGGTCCGTGGAGGAACATTTGTCAGTTACAGATAAGAGAACAGCAAGTGAGAGATAAGATGGTCAAAAGGTTATCATTAGAGTTAGGAAATGGTAGAAGAATTCGTTTCTGGGAAGATAATTGGCTACCATGTGGTGTGTTGCAGGATGTATTTCCAAGGCTTTTCTCGGTTTCAAACCAAGTCAGATCTGTAATAAGGGACTGTGGGTTCTGGGATGGGGTGGAGTGGATATGAAACTTTCATTGGAGAAGGGTACTATTCCAATGGGAGTTAGAATTAGTTAACCAACTTCATAGAGTTCTACAATCTGTCAGGTTAACAAGTGAGAGGGAGGACAAAATAGTATGAAAATTTGATAGATCAGGAGTTTATTCTACTAACTCATTTGTGCAGGTTTTGCAGGCTGAGACTCTCCCGGAGGACATTACGAGTTATAGTTTCACTAGATCTATATGGAGAGGACTAGTACCACTAAGAGTTGAGCTATTCACCTAGTTTGTGTTAGTTGGTAGGGTCAATACTAATGAAAGATTAATTAGATTGGCCATTATTGATCACAGGGATATGGTTTGTGTTTTATGTAAAAAAGAAACTGAGAATGATTTCCATTTATTCATTGACTGTGATTTCACGTGGTAGGTGTGGTGTGCTTGGTTATACGCCTATAATAAACTTTGGTCTATTCCAAGAACCATTAAGCAACACTTTGAGAGTTGGACAGGAGCTCCTGTAAGAAAAGACGAACGTAACAGGTGGCTGATTGGCTTTTTTGCTATCATTTGACATACGTGGTTAGAAAGGAATGCCAGGATTTTCAGGAATCAAGAAACAGGCGTTGCGGAAGTTATTACCAAGTCGATTAGGAGCTACAAAGAGTGGGTTGACTTTGTTCCGTCTAGTTGTTGATGGCAATGTCGGAGAAAACTACGGTTATTTGTTTAGTGTTTGTATTGTAACTCTGGACTTTCTAAATGCTCCACTTTACTGTGTTGAGCTTTTTGTTTCAAAAAAAAATTCTTATGGATCTTTAACAGTTAAGTATTCTACTTTCATCCATTTTTGAAGGTGATGACATAGAAAAATGAAGGTCTTAGCCTTCTCTTCTCTTGATTATTCTAGCTCTTTCTTTATGATATCCCCATTTTTTGGATACCAAATGGATTTCAGCATCAAACCTCTATTCTAAATAATTTTTTCTCATTAAATCAAGAGTGACAAATTTAAATTTTTGTAAATTTAACATGATAGCTCTATTTAACAAAAATAAATAAAAATAAATAAATAATTAAAAATTGTTATAAATATATTTATTATATA
>NC_029786.2:82803270-82813302 GCF_000816755.2 Arachis ipaensis | reverse complement strand
TTGACTATTGACTATAAATAGTCTCTTTTAATATTTTTTGGGATAATATAGTCATTAAATAAATTAAAATTATCTATTATTTTTTCTATTCTGTTTCTTCTTTCCTATTCTCCTAAATTCTAATATTTATTTTTATAACAGATTATTAGTATGAGTCTTATCTAAATAGTTCTCTACTTCTCACTCAATATTTATTTTCTCTTATTTCTTTTTACACCACACATAAACTATTTTATTCTTTTAGCATTGAATCAATTTTTTTAGTATCTCTGATGTACTTTGTTCAATATGCATGTCTTGTTGTATCTATTTTTTTTTAATCCGTATATGCCTTTCTTTTATTTCATGTATGATTGCATGCATGATTAATTATGTGGTCACTTCCATTGCATTTCTTTTTGCATATTTCTTGTATGCGCTGATCTCTCTTGTTTATATTTGCTGTTTAGCAACCTAATAGATAATAAATATTAAATTTAGTTTGATAAATAAATATAACTTTGCCATCATTAATGTGCATGATAAATAAATATAATTTTGCATTCAGTTGCTTTGTTTGATGGAGCAAATAACATATATTACGCATTTTTTCTTTTCTTTTCTTTCTTCGGTAGTTTTTCAATTTTTTCTCTTAGTTTGTTACTTTTTTGGTGACTTAAAAGAAAAATAAACAAAAACTAAGAAAGAAAAAAAAACAAGAAACTGCTTAAGAAAGGCACCATTCTAGAGGATAGACAGTGAGGAAGCAGTGACACAATGCATAATCAGATTGACTGTCGGAGGAGGAAAGCCAAAACTCACCAGGGTTTGTTTCAGAAATCCCCAATCCACTCTATCGTACGCTTTCTCCAAATCAATCTTAAAGGCCAGGGTGCCTTTCTTTGACTTTGTCTTCTTCATGAAATGGAGAACCTCTTGTGCTACAATGATGTTGTCAGGGGTTCCTCTCCCCGGGATAAACCCTCCTTGAAGGGGCCCAATAATCTCTTTGAGATGGGGACGAAGTCTATTGACCAGGACCTTCGTTATAACTTTGTAAACCACATTACAGAGACTAATTGGTCGGAAATCCTTCATGGAAACCGGGTTTTCTACCTTCGGAATAAGAACCACAAGAATTTCCATCATCCTTGGATCCATATCCAAACCAGAGAACGCATGACGAACCATAGTCCAAACATCAAAACCAACAATCTTCCAGTATTCTTTAAAGAAGAAAGCCTGAAACCCATCAGGGCCCGGCGCCTTAAAAGAATGCATACTGAAAACAGCCGACTTAACTTCTTCCAGAGTAACTGGTGCTGTGAGGCTACAACAGGCTTCATCATTCAGGGAAGGCAGTGGCACATCACCAAGACAACCTAAGTCTACATCCTCCGACTGGCAGAATAGGCGTTTATAGATTATTTCTTTCCAAATTATTAGCCTCCAAATCTTCTTGCAAATTCGATGCAGGATTCTCGTCAGTAACGCCACCTACCACATTAGGTTCTACTTCATTTGAATTGTGACTTTTGGTCTCAGGATGTGGCACTGCCTTTGTACCGTCCCGTGGCTTGGTGGCATCGGAATCAACACTCTTTCCTTCCCTAGAGTCTCTACCCAAGCACTGTGCCATATCGTGACCATAACGTGCACAAGAGTTACAAATTAAATTTAAACTTTCATACTCCACTACATGAGTTACGCCTTCCACAATGATATGCTTGATCACTGGCAGTCCTAAATTTATTTGAACACATACTCGGGCATATCGTCCTCTCTCAGCCAATTTAGTGGCTAAGTCCACTTTGATGGGAACTCCTATTGCAAAAGCAATACGCATCATGGCCTGTTCCTGATAGCACCAGATTGGGAGCCCCGAAATCCGAACCCATACAAGCGTAGACCCGAAGGATTGCTCACATGACCGAAAATCTATATCCCACGGTTTTACAGCAACATAGTGCCCCTCAATCAACCACGGACCACCAAGCATGACCTTCTCACGATCTTCACATGCATCGAATTTTACCATGAAGTACCCAAACCCCACATCAAGCAGATCAAAGCCATCTTTGATGCGCCAAACCATCCGAAGCTTGTGTGAAAGAGCTGTGTAACTATAATTTTTATCAAGAACCTTAATCACTAAAGCTTCTCGATAAGGCTCTGCCAAACAAAGCTTGGCTTCTTCAGTGAAGTTTACACATGGAGGTTGGGAATCGCCCTGCTTGCCCACCACCGTGGCTATACTATCCCCAGATAGAGATCCTGCAAGTGCAAACGCCTTCGATTTCTCTGGACCAATAACTTTATCTCTAAAGGAGATCTTTGTAGGATTTGAAAAACCCCCTCGTGAAAAACCCTCCTTGACACCGGATGCACCCCCACCCACACTCTCCCCCTTATCTCTTCCGACGGCATGGCCGCCATGCTCACTGTGTTTCGCCCTCAAACACTCGTTCCCGCTCTCTCCTTCTCTCATTCTCTCTGAGTACGGAGTACGTACTCTTTCTCTGCTAGGGTTTTCTTAGTTTGTTACTTTGTTGCTTCTCTTCCCTTCCTATTTTTTCTCTTATTTGTTATTACGCTATTTTTTGTTATTTAGTTTATTTATTTATTTATCTTTTTATATATGATATTTTATTTAATATTAATATCATTTTTCGAAGTGAATGATAATTAATCATATATGTAAGTCATCATTCTTCGAAGTGAATGACAAATAATTTTAAAAAAATATATTAAAAGTATTATTCCTTCAAGTAAACATATAACACCCATAGAGTAAGTATCATAATTTTATTTACATTCTCAACAATGAATATATACCTTTGATAATTTATTAAATTATTTTTTTAATCCTTTTATAAAGAATCGAAAATACAATAAAAACATCATTTTTGTGAGTTAAGAAAAGAATCTATCAGAATTTAATATAGTCATCAACCACTATTAAACCATAATATTTTTTTCCTAAACATTGAGTTTTAGTAGGACAAAAAAAATTAATGTGTAGCATTTTCAATGGCTTTTTGGTAGAGATTTTATCATTGGGCTTAAAAGAAGATTTAGTTTGTTTACCCAATTGACAAGCATCACAAGTGATGTCTTTGTCAAATTTTATATTAGGAAGACCTCTAACAAAGTTTTTTTTTACAAGTTTAGAAATTTGGAACATGCTTGCATGTCCTAATTTCTTATACTATAGCCATTTTTCAGATTCCATAAAGGTGAAACATGCTACATTTTGTTTTTTTAGTTCTTCTAGAGTGAATCCATACACATTGTTATACCTTTTAGCTTCAAACAAAATTTCATCGAATTTTTCACATACAACCAAGCATTCGAATTTCTTAAAGATAACCAAATATCTTATATCACACAATTGGCTAATGTTTAGTAGATTATGTTTTAGTCCATCAACTAAAAACACATCATTAACGAAAGAAGAAAAATTCTCATCAACTTTTATAATGGCCACAATTTTACCTTTATCATTGTCACCAAAAGTTACAAAGCCTCCATCATATTTGTCGAGTTTGATGAAGAATGTAGACTTTCCGGTCATGTGCCTAATATATCCACTATCCAAGTATCACATGTTATCCTTCTTCTTGGATGCTAGGCAAAACAGCACAAGACTCTTAAGTGACTTTAGGTATCCAAATCATTTTGGATCCTTTAATATTAAATCATCTTCTTTGGTCAAGACCACTATAGTTGCCAACTATTTTGTAAACTTTATCACCTACTTGTCTTTCAATAATGAATCATTAAATAAGAAAATGTCTATTCCGATTGTATAAATGACAGAATTTTTTTGTTGCTGTTTTTTAAGAAGATTTGGATTTTGAAATCTTGTGTCTTTAGAAGTGGAAGCCACATCTTCAAATTCTGAACTTTTAAAAATAGTTTCTGATTTTTTAAGATAACCTAAACCTACTTTTTCATAAAGAGGTCTTTGATTAGCCAACAATTTATTTAAATTTTCAAAACTTTGAGCAAACTTGGCTAGATCCTATTTTAGACTTTTAACCTCTTTATAAAACCTATTATTTTCTTCAAAATAGTTTAAATATGCAATCACTGAATGTTGTTTCTCACAATCTTTAATTTCAGCCTTGAGCCGCTTGTTTTCTTCAACAATATCAACAGTGGTTAGCGTCTCTTAATTTTTCTTTGAAAAATGTATTTTCAGCTTTTTAGATGTCATTTTCAGATTCAAGTTCATGACACTGGTTTAGAAATATCTTAATTTTTCAATGACATGATCAATCATGAGATGAAGGTCTTCATTAGAGGGTTCAATAAAAATTACCTCATCAGGTTTGCTGTTGTCAACCATAAGGTAAGCTTGAGAGCTGTTGTCTGAATCCTCATCTTCATCTGAATCATTTTCCAGATCTTCCCAAAATTCCATAAGCCCCTTCTTGTCTTTTCGATTTTTGTCCTTTTTCTTAAATTTTGGACAGTCATATTTGTAGTGTCCTGCTTTTTACAGTTGTGGCAGATGACCTTGCTTAGGTCCTTCTTTGATCATCTTGAACTGCTTCCCTTACTTCTTCCTCTCAATTTCATCATTCTCTTGAGTTTCCTAGCAAAAAATACAAACTCATCATCTGATAAATCATTACTGGATTCATCGCCCAGAGACTCAGTACATGATTTGAGAGCCACACCTTTCTTTTTTGTATCATTTTTCAAGTGAGTGATTTCATAAGCAAGTAATTTTTCTCTCAGTTCATCGTAAGTCATTTTACTAATATTACTACTCTCATATATGACTGTAGCTTTAATTTCTCACTCTTTTGTTAGACGTCTTAGAACTTTTTTCACTAGCACTGGTTCAGAATGTGTAATTTCCATAGCATCTAAGCCGTTGATGATGATGGAAAATATTTTGAACATATCGTCAATAGATTCTCCTTCCTTCATAGAGAACATCTCGTATTCTTTACATAGCATGTCAATTCTGGTTTGCTTCACTTGAATAGTGCCTTCATGTGTGACTTGGAGTTTATCCCAAATCTCCTTTGCTATTTTGCACTTTGATACCTTTCAGTATTCCTCGAAGCTGATTGCACAGTTTAGCATGTTGACAGCTTTGGCATTGAGCTCTATCTTTTTTTTTTCTTCATCGTTCCATTCGACTTCAATCTTGGGAATGACAACGCCATCAGCACCGGTTTTGGTTGGGACTTGAGAACCGTTCATGATGATTTTTCATATGTTGTAATCCATTGATTAAACAAAGATCTTTATTCTTTTTTTTCAATAGTTGTAGTTTTTTCCACTGAAGAATGGAGGTCTATTGTTTGATTGTCCTTCAGTTAGAGTGTATACCACCACGTTAAAACTATTGTTGCTTGCCATCAGGATCTTTTCTCCAAGCTGCAAAGCTTGATCTCTTTAAGACCAAGCTCTGATACCAATTAATGGTAATAAGTGACTAAGAGAAGGGGATTAAATCTTTGCCTCCTTTTTCTTTTCTTTAAACCTTGCTTTCTGTTGAGAGAATACAGGAGATATTTTGGTTTTGTCTCCTGATACAGAACGAGACAGAACAAGTTTCTTGCAGGGAGTGTTGTATTGAGCATGAGGCTTAGTAGAGTTATCAGAAGATGATTTACTTTTGTCTTCCAAACATAGCAGAGCCAGAAACTGATAATAGAGTAGAGAGAGACACACCGATATATCCTGGTTCGGCTACTTAGTGTAATGTAGCCTACATCCAGTCTCCATCACAACAATGATGGAATTTCACTATCTTTTTCAACAGATTACAATCACCAATTCTCCCTAGGATCTACACAATCCTATCTAGAACAAGTCCAGATTCTAACCCCAATTTGAACTTGACTAGAACTCACCCTATCTTTCAACAGCAAAGTGCTAACCGAACTTGTAAGGAAATTCCCTCAAGATCATGACACAAAATAAAAATACTAACAAAAGATTTCTAAAATAACTTAAGCTTTTTTTTTCCAAGTCTAGCTCTCTGCCTTTTTCCACTCATTGGCTTTTTCTTAGAAACCTCACCATATTTTTCTTTTACCAATGAAACTCAGACAGACTAAATTGAGAAAAAAATATAAAATAAAAAATATGAAGGAGAAGAACAAGAACAGCTCAGGGAGCTATGGAAACTGAAACAAGTGTTCTTTCTCTCTTGCTCATTTTTTGGCCGTTCACCCCTATTATAGAGGAGTGAAGCTTTCAAGGTTTGAATCATCTTTAACACTTGGGTTATCTTCTTCTCCAATAATCAGAACCAACAGCGGCGTGGTCAGAGGAGAGAGAGAAAGCTGAAGCCGTGACATGCAGCCATACCATTCTCTTTCATCCTTTTTCTTCAAACTTCTTGAACATAGGCCGTGTATCTTTGTTGTGGCTCCAAGTTTGATTCTTAACTGATGAGCTACTGAGCACTTTTGATTTCACTGTCTTCATAGTTGCTTGAATGGTACTTGTAGCTCAGAAGATTTCTTCACAGTTTCTCGTTGAAGTACAAATGGAGAAATCACCTTTTTGTGATCTTCTGTTGCGCTGAGATCTCTCCTTTGTTGTAGTCATTTTACTTTTCCTTCTTGCTTGAAAATGGAAGCTAGCTTTTCATTCTTCTTTTTGCCATAACTTCAGATCTTTCCTCTTTTTTCTTTCTTAGTTCAGACGGTGATATGATAAGGAAGAAAATAAGAGAGAAGAGAGAGTTTGATGGTTCGGTGGATGTGTAAATGAATTCAAATGAGTTGAAGTTCAAGTTCTAGGAGAGTGAATTTTGGTTATGTATCACCGAATAGTGCTTGGATCTTTATTTGGGCCAATGTACTTTCATTCTTTTATTTTGTTAAGGATCCGCTTTTGTTTCAGATGAGAAGGATTTGAGGTGGAGGCAAATGAACATTAAGCCTTGATTGTGTATGTATTTAGGCCCATTTCTTTCTTTCTTTCTTAAGGTTCAGCAACTCAACTTTTGGGTCAAACGTGATTGCTTTGCTGAATCTATATTGGGCCAGAATGTATGTGTATGTGAGCTAATATTTTATTCTTCTTGGGCCAATGTGATTACTTTTAATTTCTGCACACTAAACAAGACATATACAAATAATTTAACTCAATAATATTTAGTCATCATCTTAATCATCGTTTGGTTCAATAAACTTAACAATATTATTAATAATTGTATAACTTTTTATTACTAATAATATTATGACTACTAGTCATGATAACAACACTAATACTATTAGTCATAATTTTATTAGTAATAAAAATTATACAATTATTAACAATATTAATGTTAATAATACAATTAATATTAATATTATAACTATTAGTAATAAGTATTATTATTGTTCCGAATATTATTAGTAGTGGTAGTAGTTGTAAGACTTGTAACAGAAAATACCATATGAAACAGAACATTTTTACATCAAATTTTTTTTACAAAAAATAAATTTTTGAGCTCATTAACCCATCTTGGTCGTAAAAAAAGGATAAAAATGAGAAGAAGCCCAACAAAAAATAAAAACTATTCACTCTACTAGTTAATTTATATAATGGTCATTAACAATGATTAGGTTATAAAGGTGACTGACCCATATACCGGAATCATGCTGCTAATACTGCGTTCGACAGTGTTTGTCCCTTATAATAGACAGATATTATGTAGGAGTTTTAACCAACTCAAATTTATACATGTAATTTCTATATAATCTATTTTCAAGAATTGGCTTTAATATTTTGGGCCAAAAAGAAAGATATAGTGTAGCGACATTTGCCTATCCGAAACAAGCTAATTTTAATATAGTTTGCATATTTTTGCTGTCAAAAATTGCAATACACTAATACCTCTAGTAACATTAAATCCTGTTTGGATTTTTTCCCACACTAAATACTTAATAGGAACTCAAATTCATTTGTCAATTAATTAACTTCATTTATGTTAACAATAAGGTTTGAGTCTGAGCAATTTTTTTTTTCCTGTTTTCCTCGTAAACCAAAATTAGAAAATTCTGTGATGGGCTATAATCTATAAAACATGGACATTTTTTTTATTTGTCGTGTTTGCGTGTCGAATATATTTTAGACACGATATTCATCGACATGCGTATCTTTTGTGTCTAACTGTGTCTTAATGAAAAATAAAAAATTCTTTTTTAGATATACTTAAATACTATCACGTGTTAGTGTGTCCAATCTTATTCTTAACATGTATTCTTGAAATAAGTTTAGAAATAGTATATATTAATTATTAAAACAAAAAATATTTTTAAATACTTTATGTAATTAAAAATTTTAAAATAATTAAAAAAGTTAATTTATATTTTAATATCAATAAAATAACAAAATATCATTATAATTTATCTAATATATACTTTATATTTTATATTTATACCATGTTCCCGTGTCTTATAAGAAATTCAAATTTGTGTATTCGCGTAGTTCGTGTTGTATCGTAGTCTGTATCCATGTCAGTGTCTATACATCATAGTCTATAATGATTAATGAAATATCACAAATAATATTGTCAAAATCAATTAAGGTAAGAATTGATGGTACATAAGAACAACTGAAAATTATTAACCAATCCATCGATTTTATAAAGGCGAATGTTACTATATAGATGGAGAACTCTATCTACATGTGTAGATTATACGTGTTAGTCTCCTAAACATTATGCTGCAAGACAGGGAATAATGTGACGGAGCTGCAAGGCGCAACTACGGATTATTGTCAGTGTTGTAGAGGTGTGTCACATTGCTTAGTATTCCCAAAATTGAATTAAGGGACATATTAGTAGATTATAATTTCTCGATTAAGGTTACATGTGTGTCCGTTTGACGACGTTGTTTGTTTGGGGTACATATATTTTCAAAGAACAATTCGGGCCTTGGCAAAAATAATCCATTTATAAGGTTGTGTTTGTTTCTGAGAATAGGACATGATAAGACACTAAGAATAATACATAAAAGACAGAGACATAGAATTTAGTGTTCTTGTATTCTATTTGGTGATAAAGTAGAACAAATTATGAAAATCTAATTTATTCTCTTTTTCATTCAAAAAATTTGAAAAGAAAAATATAATAATAAAAAAATTATAAAAAATTAAAAAGAATAATGAAAGAAAAAATAAAAAATAAGTTGTGTCCCTTGTTAGTGTCTTTGTATCTTTCCTGTCAGGATGGATACAAAATACACTAATTCAGTGTTTTTGGACACAATGTCTTTGTCCATGTCTCATCTGTCCACGATTTTGTGTCTATGTGTCTCTGTCTCAGTGTCCTGTCCTTATAAACAATCATAGCCTAATGGACAGATCTACAGTATGCCATTATCTCCGCTACTAGCGGCCACAACGTTCTCATTCATTGTGCGAAAAAGAATTGTCTATCACGCTGGAAAAATCTTCCAATATGAATGGCTAAACAACAACTCCGTACTAGATGCACTATTTATCTCTTAGATCTAGCATTCTAAAATCTCCCTCTTCGACGATATCATTATTACTTTTTTGAACTAAAGAAAAATTACAAAAAACACCTGACCACCAAAAACTAAAATGATATAAAAGAAATAAAACAAAATAATATTAAACATTTTTTTATTTCTACTAGATTTGAAAATTAATTTTTTAGATTAATTTTTGTAGTGCCTAGGAATGGTAATGGGGCTTCATGGGAGCAAGGACCCCTCCCTCACTCCCCATCTTCATTTAGTAAAATGTCTCCCGTTCCCACCCATCTCTATCACGGGTCTCTATTTATTTTTTTTCGTCAGGAAGGTGGATATCTGCGGATATCCATGGATACTTAATTTTTAATTTTTTTTAAAAATTAACACAATTATAATAAAATTCAATGCAATTTAACTAAATGTATTAAACTAAAACACAATCAAGCACAAATCCAATGTAATTAATATACACACAAAATTTTCAACATGCAAATTTAAATAATTACCTATTGTTAAATTTAAATATTATACACATAATTAATTTGTTCCTTATAAAACTTAAAATAAAAACAAAAACAATTAAATAACATTT
>NC_029786.2:82792041-82802630 GCF_000816755.2 Arachis ipaensis | reverse complement strand
TTATATAAAGTTATTTAAATAAATTTTTTTGTGAAAATTTTGCGAGTTTTTGTGGGGCGAATACCTTAATCGTCTTCCCTGCCCTTATTTATTCATAGGAACGAGTCTTATCTCCATAAAAATTTTGCGAGTCCTCATTAGTTCTCTCAGATAATCACCGCAGATATCTACGGGTGCAAAATTGCCATTAAGAACCTAAGGTTATCAACATGATTAACATAGTTTGGGATCCACAAAAATTGAACACTGACCTTTTCAGGGGCCCACTACTAAGAAACTTGTTGTTTCAGACTAAAGGTTGGTGTCCTAAGAAGTTGACATGTGTAATCTAGGTGACTTTTAGCATTAGCCTCTTCCAAACTAGCTCACTGTTAGCCCATACTTTTTGATACCAGTTAACGGTGATGTGGCAAGTCTTTTGAGAGTGCAATTTTGAGCACCTGAAAAACGTTATTTGTTGCAGAGATATGTTAAAAAGTTGAAATTATAAAAGAAGACGTAGCTATTCTTTTTGACAAATGGGTCGGCTTTTCAAATGGTTTAAGATGGGCGGATGAATATTGCATGTAAAGGTATGCGAGGGTTGAAAAAAAAAAGAGAAAGCATTTGCTTTCTAAAGATTTGGAACAAAAAAGATGTTTGAGGGGAGTAACCCCTTTTCTGTATGAGTGTATTCCATCGTGCCCCTTTTTGCCGCGATGCCCACTCCTCTTGTCAGTGACGCTATCGTAGCCTTCTCTTCTCAACGACGTAGCCACTCCCTCCTCTCATCAGCTGAGTTCATAGCCTTGGAGGTATTTCCCTGTTTTTTACGGGATTTACATGCAACAAACAATTCTTAGTTAAATTTATTTTTCAAAAAATTATATAGCAACGAAATGAAGAATTGTTGTCACTATAATCATGTAGATTTTATTGTTGTTACTATAATCAGCTTCAGCTTCAGTTTTGATCCATAATACATCATCTAGATTTTATATTTACAGTATGTCTTTATTTTTTTAAAATGCAATATTTTCTTTGTAGGTTGTATGCTAGAATGGAAGAGGAAGATGTAGTCTCCTATTTTCATGGTGCAACGGCTATGGCCGACAAAGATTTGTGTGTCAGAACAAAGAAGAACTGGTTTTCGATGACCCAAATGTTTTTCTAGGTGATGAACCTTCATCGGAGGTGGGTGAGGATGCGAATAAGGAGGGGTATTCTGGTGATAATATTGGTGATGATTTTTACGAAAATTGGAAAGACAGAGGCATTGACAGGATTGCTGACTTTGGCCGAGTCAACTTTAAAGAAATAACTTTTGATCAAATGAGATTGCTACATTTTCCCGATCGACATGTAGCTTTTGCTTTCGACAATTTATATGAACAAATGAATGGGTTTGCCACAAGGAAGGCCAGGCCAAGGCAAAATTCCAAGAAACAGGCGACACAACAGCAGTTTGTTTGCTTTAGGCAGGGGTTCAGAGAATTTGCTGCTGATAAGGAGGCCCATGAACGTAAGTAGGAGCCTAAGCCTGAGACTAGATGTGGTTGTCTGGCACAGATGCGTGTTCATGTACATTTGGAGAGTGGTAGATGGATTATTTCATACTTTGATGATGTTCACAACCACGAGATGCTTGACGAAACACTTACATTTATGCTCCTAGGCATAGGAAGATAAATGCTACCGCAATTGAACAAATGAACATGATGTTGAGAATTGGGATTAAAACACCACGTCATTTGTGCACACTGCGGGGGTTCCAAAATGTACCATTTTTAAAGAGAGACATGTACAACCAGATTGATAAACAGAGAACGCTAATAGGGAGCGATGCAATGTCTTGTATTCGGTGGTTGGAATCATTTGCAGAGGAGAATCCTGGAATGTTTGTGCGTTACTTAGCAGATAAAGAGGGTCGTTTGGTGCACCATTTTTGGTTTGATAACTGTAGTCAGTTAGATTACCATGTGTTTGGAGATGGTGTACCATTTGATGCAACTTATCGAAAGAATAAATACATGTGCCCACTGGTTGTGTTTTCTGGCGTAAATCACCATAATGAAACCATTGTTTTTGCTGTTGTCCTTGTTGCAAATGAGAGTGAGGAGACATATTCCTGGATACTTGAAAGATTTTTGGAAGCTATAAAGGGAAAAGCTCCTTAGTGTGTTAGCACAGATGGGCACGGAGCAATGAGAAAGGCCATTGAAAAAGTATTTCCTATGGCTTATCATCGTCTCTGTTCATGGCATCTCCTTCGGAACGCAACATCGACTTTGGCCAATCCAACATTCACTTTTGAGTTTAAGAAGGGCATGATTTTTTATTATGAGGTTTTAGAGTTTGAAGCCAGGTGGGAGAGATTGGTCACTGAGCTTCAGCTTCAGGATAATCAATGGGTCTGTGACCTTTATAACCAGAGGAAAATGTGGGACTCTGACAAAATCAATATGCAAGTGTTTGCATTCATTACTTGGTAAGTTTGTCCACTCCCGCCATAATTTGAGGGGCTTTTTTGGACAATTTTTTTGCTGTGTATCGAAGATGAGGTCTCAGGAGACATAATCCAATATGCATAGCATGGTTAGACACTTGGTGTTGCAAAGTCCTTACATGATTTGGAGAGGTCTGCTACAAAGTTACTAACGAGGGAGATATTTCTCTTGTTTCAGCCCATGCTGTTCTGTGCATGTACATTAAAGTTCTGGTCTTGTACATTAACTTCGACATCGAACATATACACCATTTCATGGTTGGGCAATTCACAAAACTACTGGCATGTTTCGCACTATCCCGAGGATTCGATTTTTAAGTGCTCTTGTTTAAGGATGGAATCCCTTGGAATACCACGCGATCACATTGTGTCCCTTCTTGTACATCTTGATTTCATGGAAATCCCAACGAGTCTTGTTTTGGAGAGGTGGTCTAAGAATGCTCGGTCGAAGGTGAGGCAATATGTTGAGAAGGGACTGTTTTGTTGGGACTCTATGGTAACTTGTCGCAATTGGATGCTGAACAACCTATGTAAGGAGATGTGTGTGCTTACTTCAGTGAGGGAAGATCAATTTGAAACGGTCATTGAGAAGGTATGCAACAAGATCACTCGATTAAAGCACGATACCAAAATTGGGCCTTTCTCACCTGCGGTTGTTGGCCAATCATCCACACTCGAGGGGTGCATTCAAGACCCACTTATTGTGTGTCGCAAGAAGAGGCCAAAGAAGGGCTCAATTAACCATACTTTGGTTAGAGCATGAGATGATGTAGCATTTTTCGTTGGGTTGGGTACAATTGACTTTTTTGCTAGTTGAATCGTTGGCAGGGGCAGCAGCCTAGCCACGTGGATGACATCGATGAAGATAACAACTACACTCCTAACTTTAGGGAGGAAGTTGATGATGGTTGTTCTTTAGTTTTTTTAATTCCTTTGTTATAGTTTGTCTCTATGATGATATCAAGTTAAATACGTATCATCTGATGTAGGAGTATCCTCATTACCAATCTCAACCCGTGGGGCAAGAGGAACACTTTTCTCCAGATGAAGAGGACTTCCAAGTGCCATTAACAGATCCTTATTATAGTTGGCATCAGTAGAATGAATATAATTATGGTTCAATTATTATGATTTGTTGTTAGGTAACTCCTTTATTATATGAGATAACCATGTGTGAAGGTACCTTGCTGATGTAGTTTGGGTCTATTTGGTTCGGTATTGTGTCATTATTGTGACCTTGACATGAGGATTTGGTTAATTTAAATTTGGTGCATGATTGGCTTTGTTATGGTACACTTGATTTGTCTTTCATCCGAATATAAATCATTTGAAGTAATTTTTAGTATTCCTGCCATGTTGAGATCTTTGCAGCAAGTCCCAACATGAGGCTATTTTGTTATGTTAAGGCCAGTCTTTCCTGTTTTGTAACCAACTATGAGGCCGACTAATTATTATAACCTTCTAACCAATTTGGAGGCCTACTAATTATTATAAGCCTAACACCTGAATAAAATGTATTTATCCAATTAGACCTATTTGTACTGCACCAAGCATCATTGCCTTCATACACCCCCTCACATGCAATAATTTTTTAAAAGTTTCAAATGGGATACATTATAATAATGATATGTATAGAAATACACAACATAAAGGTCTTTTCTTGCACACAACATAGTAATAATAAGTTTAAACACATAATTACTGGTATTAAGACACAATAAGCTCATAAAGAAAAGGAAAATATTGCTAATTGGCAAGTAGTAGTGCTCGACCATATGTTACTAGTCCAAAAAGTGATCCGATTCGAGCATAGAAAATGCATACTCCTAATATAAAAAGTTTGGAAAATGCCATTTGTCGCTTCGCAATGAATGAGATCTAGTTCAGCTTCGGCATCCAATGCATTGCCTCATTGAATGGAGACACTAGTAATGCAAGTGTCCTGTGCACCCTGACCATGTATTCATTCATCTGCAACATAAACACAAAAGATTTTTAGAGAGTATTGAAGCATAAGATGGGGATTTTTAGAGAGTGTTCGTAATGGTTATTGACCTACCTTGTGACGAAGATTGTGTTGAAATATATCACCCATAACCATCTAGTTTAGAACCAAAACAACTGATGTGTCACTGTCACGGTGAACTTGTTAATTACTCAAGTTGCGTTGCCTAAAAATCCACAAGCCATGTTCGAAAAATAAAACAGATGAAATACAATATAACTTTCTTTTTTAAAAACATTACTCATGACCACATGTTTCAGAAGAAAGCTGAATATTATTCAACAAATTTTGTTACTGCTCTTTTACCGTTGTTGGCAAAAAGGAACTCTCTCCACTGGTGAGACTCTGAAGTTCATAACATCGTTGGTTATCCTGAAAACTGAATTGGGTATGACGGGTTGCCAATCATGCGAGACACTGTATCTCCCTGCACAAAAATGGGGTTCAAAGATTATAAATAATACCAATCAGATTGTGCCAAGCCAATGAGACAATTAAGAGGGAAAGCTATTTTACCAAATTTTAGACGAAAGCCTTCCTGTTTATGCTCTCTTACTCACAGGTGCATGAGTCCAAAAGATACATGACTCCCTCTTTAAATCTGATCACTACAAGATACCAGTGGCTGGAAAGTTCCTTAATCAGGAAGTAGCCCTGAATCAAAATAGGCAGTTTGAATTGTATTGGTAGAGTTGTTGTAACCACTCTACCCCATGAGGCCTGTGATTCCTCATTCTTTACAACGTTCGCTGACGCGCATATGTTTATATATATATAGCATAAATAACAAATTAGAATTAAAACACGTAGCGCTAAACCTTTTGTTTTTAGTGCTTCTGAGTGACGAATCTTGGTAATTAGATAATTACCGGTATAGTTAATTTACTTTTTTCAAAATTAACTACCTCTTACTAATTCATAAGTAATGAATTAGTAGAGGAATTACCCTAGAATCATTACCAATTATTAACCCGGTTTTACCTTTCTCCATTTCAAAGTCACGGTTTTCTTTTCCTTCTTCCGGTTCAGCCGAACCAAGCTTCCCTTAATTAAACCAAACCCAAGGGAACTCTGATTAAACCCATCTTCTCTTCTTCTCTCACAACCGAACGTGTCCAGAGGAAACCATGGTCACTGTTTTGTGAAATCAATGCTGTAATGTGGTGTTGCAAGGGAAGGAAGCCACGAAGCCTTGCCGCACCAGCTCATCCTTTGCCACCTTCTATACATATATATAGCAAAGCCACGCCTTTCAATTCCTTTGGAAACCACACAAAGAGAAGAAAGGGAAGAAAAAGTGGCGTTTGATCAAGGAAGGGAAGGAGGAAGACGTCAGCAGTGTACATCACCATCAAGGAGAAAGAAGAAGACCATCAAAGGAGCTGCAACCCAAAGCCAAAGAAGAAATCCTACCCTTTCTTTTTTCTAATTCCCTTGGAACTTTTCTCATTAGGTAAGAATAAGTAATTATGTGCCTTGTTCTTCCTAATTTAGAGGCTCTACCCTTGTTAAACCTCAATTTCTTTGAATGAGGACCAACCCAATCAAATTCATCCCATCACAAGAGTAAGACTCCTTCTCTTGCTCTATTTGTAGCTCGGCCAATTGGCCCTGTGGACTAATAAAAATTTTTTAAATTACGTTTATTAGGGTTTTCTGATTTAAGGTAGCAAGGAACGGACCTTGGTTGGTGAATTCTCGAAGAAAGGTAAGGGTTAGGAATGTAAATTAGTTATGGGTAATTGTTAGATATAATCTTGATTGATGATGACGAGTTAACATGATTGATGTTGCTAAAAATTCTGTTAAAGTGGCTGAATTATTATTGTTGAATGTAGTGCAGATTTTTTAATGTTGTAAAGATGTGATCATGTTATGTTAATCGTATAAATTCTTAATGTTTATGGATCTAATGCTCTTGGGAGAAATTAGGGCATAATTCTTCTAGAAATGGTAATAAATAATGAGAATTATTGATTGGTATGAGTTAGGAACTTAGGGGTCGGATTTGGTTAGTGAAAATCAAGAAGCCTTGCTGCAGAAATTTTTAAACAGATTAGACAACAACTTAAAATAAAAACTGGGAGCAATCTAGACATGATTTTCAAATAAACACATTTTTATATCAAATTTCAAAAAGTTAAGATTACTCCATAAAAATTTCAGGGAATTTGGCCAAGTGGTTTGGAAGATATGAATTTTTGAAGTTTAGTGGTTGCTGCAGAATTTTCTAGTTTTCTGGTTCTGCAGTACTAACATCCAGCTGCTATAACTTTTGCTTTTTCTTTTTGGAATTTTGAGTTGATTTCAAAAGAATTTTAAAGACCTATCAATCTATTTTAAGTGAGTATAAATTTCATATCCATAACTATTTTGCAGAGTTAGTTATGTCTCTTGGAAGTTGGGCTGTTCACAGAAAATTCAGAACAAATTTAAAGAAACAGGGCAACACTTCCAACTGACATTTAATTAACCAAACGAGGTGCTATGGATCTGAAATTTTTTTTACCTAAAACTTGGAGATGTTAAGTATATACTCACCAAAATCTGAAAGTATCGGATTAGAATTGGATTTATCATAAATTTTTCAAAAATAGAGCTGCCTGCTGTATTTTTCTAAATCTTCTTAGGGCAGCAGAAGATTTTCATTAAGTTTGCCACTAAATCCAATTAAAATCCAAATACGATAAAACTTTAATTTCAATCCAAAGTATCATGTCCATATTTTGCAGCATACATGTCATTAGTTAAAGGAAAAGGAAAGGATAGGTTTTATATTAAAAGAGTTGATGTTAAATGGTGATGCGGAGGGTTGTGTAATTAAATGGTGATGCGGAGGTATGTATGATAACACGGTGATACGAGGTGTGTATAAGTAAATGGTGATGTGGAGGCATAAAGAAAAGAAAAGAAAACGAGAAACATGGAATGGGCCTTGTGCCAAATTGCTAATACGGAAGTGCCCGCCTAACTGATAGTCTGAGATTGCTAATGCGGAAATGTTTGCCTAATTGATAGCCTGTCTCTTACGGTGATGCCAAGATATCTAATTGACATGGATTTGTCCATGCTGATAATTGTGCCTAACTGACACGGTAAAGAGACCATATTTGGGGTTCGCTCCGAGTAACGTCGGGTTGTGGGTACACAACCGACGCATGAGCTCATGGCCTGCGCTAGGAACAGGCATGCATCATCTTGTTTACGCATATGAACTTCCCGTGAATTATTCACTGCCATTTCCTGATTGTCTATACTGTTTACTTGTTGTATGTATGCTTGTACCCGGTGTTTCTGTGTTTGTTCTTTTTTTTTTTTGTTTCACGACAACTTAGAGAAAAAGACCTTAGGTTTCCCTTTTACCTTATTAAGAACTCTAGGTTCTCATCACCCTTCTTTTCTTTATTTCTCCCCTTCCCCAGATGGGTTCGGCAGAGGAGTTCTTTGAGTTTCGTTTTATCCTGAGCTACGAGGACCGGGCGCGGAACGGAGTCTTCATATGAAGCACGCTTTAGACCACTTTTCTTGAAGATGTTCAGAGGTCACCCCAGAGTTAGGTATGATAGATTTTCTACTTCTGTTTTGGTAATCTTAGTACTATTTTTCCCTCGCTTTTGTAGTATTTCTTTTTAGAGGGGTAAGACCTCGTAGTAGTTGGGTTCCGGTTTAGGAAATCCGTGTGAGGGTTGGGATTGACTTCCTCTTTTTGTATCTGTATATATAACTTGGTGTAGTATCCGACTTTTGATAGATGACATGTATCTCTAAGCTTAAGTCCTGTATATATTTGTATACATGTATATATGTTATTTTCTATTACCAAGTATTTATCTGTGATATGGCTTTGAGTATTAACCTTGCGAGCAACTAAACGATTTTTTCATGTTAAATAAGTTAATTATGTTGAACCGGTCAATGCTTATATTAATATTTGCTTATGAAATATGAGTCTAGAGCCAAGTAGGTCTGTACGACAAGTAACACCTAAACGATTAACATTGGTCATGACGTCTCAAAAGTTGGAGTGTTATAGTTGTCAATACCTAACAAGGAAGAAAGAAGCATACTCACATAATGCAGGGTCATGGACGACTTCATCCAAATTTCCTTGTAGCTGTTAATCCAACAAGGAAGACATCGACTGTGACGGGAAGTTGTCACCCTTCCTTGAGATTGATTTTTGCTCATCAAATCATTTGACACGTGACGGGCGTGCATTTTACCCTGAGACACATCATTCTTTCCCTGGAGAAGATTATAGGGCGGGCCATGAAATTAGGTATCTACGGGTAGAATATTTTTTTACATAATAATTTCTGTACCCAACAAATCCAAAAAGATTGATGAAAACCAATATTAGTCCAAGCGACGTTTAGTACTCTCCAGTTCCTTTTTTTCATGAACTCCATTATTTTGGCCTAAACTTTTTCAAAGTTTATTTTTCGTTACACTATTCCATCAAGGAAAAAAAATTTTTTAGATGAAGCTTTTTGCCTTGAAAAGAAAAAGTTAAACAAAAAAATGTGAATCTGGCCCGAAAATAAAACCTAATTTATTCACAAAAGATTTTTCATTGAAAGATAAAAGCAAAATAAAAATAATTGTCAATCTGGCTACAGAGAAAAAATATTTACAAGAATATTAATTTGAGTATTAGGTTATATAATTACATTAATGGAGTTTCTACATTTATTTGAAATGGAGATGCAAAATAAAAATAATTCCTCAATCTGGCCCACACAAAGAATAATATTTTTACACTATATTTTTTTTTCTGTTTTGGATGAAATTTTTTGTTTTGGGATACAATTTTTTGTTAAAAGATAAAAAAAAATTTCAATGAGCAAATCATAAATTTCCATGGACAAAGCACGATACATATTAAGAGAAGGCAACCGCTGTACCTTAGCCACCAAATTTACTTGGCTGGTAGTCTTTTGACCCTTACAAGATGGAGCACAGTACCTTGCCACATTTGGGTGGTCTGTTGTGGTGTCGTCGTCGTCAAGAATACATATAAACACATTAGTATTCTCGTTTCCAAAGACGAGTTTCTTTCTTCTTTCCTTCTTAGATGCTCTGACAACCTCAGCATAATGTGTGCCCTTTTCAATTAAGTATTCCAACATTGTTTGCTCATTTCGACGAGCAGAAGAGCAGAGGAGTTGGACAACACGGTTACATTCTTGCTGCCACCCTTCACAAGCTTCAACCTTAGACGTCAAAATATCAACCGCTGCAGTAATTACTTTTAAAGTGGCCATCAACTCCACATTACTGAGTGGTGGAGGAGGCTGCATTCCACATAAAACTCGAACACTCAGTATCATAATGCAAGTATGTAATAACGCATGTCATGACATAAGGGACTAACCTACTCAGACTTCTACGTTAGCGTTGCAAGGCTTGTTATGTCTGGGGAGTCTTCCAGCAGTTTCAAGTCGTTCTTCCCTAGTAGGGTTCCCTCAACGACCATGGCCACTGCTGTCGGTGGAGGATCATGTGGGTGTGTTGAGGAGCCTTCGCATGTAAGCATTTGCTCTTTCCAACCCATAGGCAAATGGAAGCAAAGACAATTGTTGCATTCTAGCTTGATCGTTTCTTCTTTTATAGGAATATCTCCTAAGTGTGCTAAAGCATGTCACACCTGCCTGGCCATGAGACAATACCAAAGCATTGCCATTAACATCAAAGGAAGCTGTGAGAAGGGGATAAAGATGAAGATAAGGTTTTGCTCATAATATGCTATTGACCATAGTCAACCTTTGCATACAGGTGATGTGTAACATCAATTGAGGAGCAAAATTGTCAAAAATTTGGCTATCACATTTTGGCACCCTGCCTTTGTTTCAGTATTTTATTTGATGACATTGAATAATACGATTTAGAATTCAATTTGTCGCTACTAATTAATTAATAATAGTATTATCCCTCTTTGGATAGATTCATCTTTTAAATGCGACATTTTTTGACTGAATGAAGATAAAAAAAATAATTAACATTAGAAAACATAATTCAACTCCTTTAAATTTAATTAACTGATCAAACATTCATTTTTATTTTTATTTAATAAAAGTACTTTAGATTAAAAATATTTAC
>NC_029786.2:82766123-82791887 GCF_000816755.2 Arachis ipaensis | reverse complement strand
ACTTTATAATCATTTAAAATATATGTATGACTCTCATAAAATTATATTTTACAAAACAATCAAAGTTTGTATTTTTTAAAACATATCTATAACTCCTATGAAAATATATTTATTAAAGTCACAGTTGAGTATGAATTTTATATTAATGAAAAGGTGGGTGGACCAGCGACCAAGTATCCTTCGTATCTATATTTTGTCTTATTGAAGTCATCACCAAGCCATCTATAACCATATGCAGATATAATATAAAGAAATAATTTTCCTTCAAGAGTCAACTTCACCAACTAACTCATTTCTAAAGATAAAGTTACTAACATTGAAAATAACAAATACAAGGAAACATGTTCTGAAACTCTAACTAGTAAGCAAAATACATTAAATCCTTATAACAGATAGAGTGGCTCTAGGAACATATTTTAGCCGACTACAACAGACAAGTTGGCTCTTGGAGCATTATTTAGCCCACACTACCTTATTCCACTCATTAATGTACAAGCTATCATGAGTTTGAACGAGGAATATAAAAAATTTTAACATTATTTACCCTAAACCTACACTACATTGATGTCCCTTCCTTGAAATGTGTGGTTGCGTGCTCAAGTAGAACCACCCCTCTACCAGATTGTGCCCATAGCCTAATCAGCCCTCTGATAGCATTGAATGGTCCACCAGCAACGGACACAGCAGTTCTACCTCTCAGGGTCAAGTTGTCAAGCTATGAGGGAAGTCAAAACTAAATGAAATTTTTTTGTGAAAAAAAAATTAATAATTTGTGTCACATAGGATTTGTACTAACCACTCCACTAATGTGAAGGGAATTAAAGCAACCTTCAGGGTCCAACCATGATATAACCCACGTGCCAAAACTATCACTGGGAACATAAATTCGTTAACTATTAGTGAGTAAATTAATCTTTTTTCTTAAAAAGCTAATAAATAGCCTTTTGAGGATAAAATTTGGAATGGTATAACCTTGTGTTGCAATTTGGAATGCCTTATCTTCTGTGGATTGGTCAATCCTAAAGATTATTAGGTATGTTTACTTTAAGAGGACCATACACAGACGATGTCATCAGATCATGGATTCTTCCAAGATGAAACATCCAACATGCAATGCACAATCTGTAAGAACCAGAGTTTTTCACGTAAAACTATTTTAATAAAATAATTTTTAGTGTCTGGAGTAGATTCAAAATTTATAAGTTTTAATTTGAAAATTTAAAGGTGAAATTTGATTCCAGTAAATTTTTCAGAGTTGGAAAACGTATCTTTTTCGAAAAGTTTTTGTAAAAATGCGCATTGGCGCTTAGGCCGTCAGTACCGGCTCTACTCTGTCCGGTACTGTATTTTGAGAAAAATAAGATTTTGAAAATTGATTTGTTGTTTTGGAAGGACAAAAAAATAATTTAAAATTGAAAATCGGGCACTAATCAAGGTTTTGACCCAAAATGGGGCAAACGGATCAAAAACGCTAACGGATTGGACCGGGCCCAAGGCCCAACATATATATGCTCATTTAATGAGCATTTCAGCTCATTCCACTTCATTTTGAAGAAGGGGGCGCAGCTTGAGAAGAGCAGAGAGGTGAGGGTTTGGTCACTATTCACATCCACCTTCTGGTGACCATAACTTGAGTTACGGAACTCCGATTGACGAGCCGTTTATAGCCACACAAAGCTCTTGTCGAGCTCTTCATTTCTATCTAAGAAAATCTAGTAAGAACTCGAAGCTCACACTCCAATTTCCTGCCCTGACATTTTTGCATTTTTGGGTTTGGTTTTTGAGTAGATTTTGTGATTTTGTTTGTTTAGGGGTGATCTAGCATTAGAATATTGTTGGGTTTTATCCCTAATCTCGTTGGGTAAGGTAATGTCTCACTAAACCTTTGTGTTTTGTTGTTTTTGTAAACCATAGGTTTGATTTTTGTATGTTATGTGATGTTAGATTAAGTTTTGGTGTTTGTTGGAGTTGGTTGAGGCTTTGGATCAAGCTTGGTGGCTTCGTTTTGGTGTTTGGTGCGTTTGGGAATCGGTCAAAGTATGGTTTCGGTCTCCTCTATGTAATATGTAATATCTCTGGATACTTAGGCTAGTGGACCATAGGATATGATTGAAATTAGATGTTGATGAATATAATGTATGATGATTTTGAGTATATGTAGCATGATGATGGATTATTGATGTTGTGTTGAGATATGTGTTGGGTGATTATTATGATAATGATGGGTGGTAAGTGATGGATCTATGTATGAGAAATTATTAATGTGTAATGTTGTTGTGAAATATTTGGGAGCTTAATGATTTGATGATGAATGTTGAGAATTATTATAGTTGTTGAGAGTTGTTGGTATTGTTGATGATTGATGATGATTTGTGGAAATGTTATTGATGAATGAGGAGAATTAGGAGTGTTTATGATGATTTTTAGATGTTGGAGAATAATGATTTTGATGGTGTGGAATAGTGTAAATGGGAGATTATTAATGGTTGAGTTAAGGAATTAGTGGTATGGACTTTGGTGTTGTTTTGGTAGAAATTTGGATTGTGAGTAGTTTGGTTTGAAATGAACATTTTGGTAAAAGTAAGTTTTTAAGGAGTTTGATAAAAACAAATTTTTGGTGAACTTTGATGGATCATAACTTGAGCCTCAGTTTTCAAAATTTGTTGAAATTTGCTTTAAATTAAAGTTCCTTGAAAAATCTTTAAATGGATATAAAGTTTGTAAGAAATAGATTTTTGTAGAGGAAGTTATGATAATTCAAAGTTTGGTGTCAAAATCTGAATTCTGAAAATACTGTAGAATTTGTAGTTTCTAGTTTGTGTGTGCACGCACAGCCTTGTGCGCATGCACACACGGGGATATGACTGCTGATGGGAGCGCTAGCACGCTATGTACGCACACACAACCAACGAAGTTTTGCAAGTTGTGCGCACACACACGTTGGAAGGTGCACTCTATAAGGTCCCACATCGGTTGGGGAGGGGAACGAAGCATGCCTTATAAGGGTGTGGATACTTCTCCCTATCATGACGCATTTTGACGAGTGAGTGTGGGGGGTTTCGGCTATCATCCCTATCGTCAAAGGAAAAACCATGAGGTCTTGTGTGCCAAAGCGGACAATATCGTGCTAGCGGATAGTCTGGGCTATTACAGATGGTATCAGAGCCAGAATCCAGATCGAAGTACCAGCGAGGGCGCTGGACTCCCTTAGGGGGTTAGTTTGTAAGGTCCCACATCGGTTGGGGAGGGAAACGAAGCATGCCTTATAAGGGTGTAGATACCTCTCCCTAGCATAACGCATTTTGACAAGTGAGTGTGGGGGTTTCGGTTATCATCCCTATCGTCAAAGGCAAAACTGTGAGACCTTGTGTGTCAAAGCAGATAATATCGTGCTAGCAGGTGGTCTGGGTTGTTACACACTTTGTTGAGGACGTTCGCACGCCTTGTGTGGATGAACAGAGTTGAAATTTTTACTACCTGTGCATACGCACACCTCTATGCGTACGCACACATTTGAAAACTTTCCTGGGCGTGCGCACGCACACCCTTGTGCGTACGCACATGCCCTGTTTCTCAACTAAAATCTTGTTTTTAACTGCTTCACCTTCCCAACAAGCTTGTAAACTTCTGCGACATCTATTTAAGACTTTTTGGCTTGCTTTTGGATGTTAAACATAGAGAATACTATAAGTGAGTTTAACTAGATATTTCTGGCAAAAGTTTAGAAGATGGAGACTTAGGTTTCTGAAGTACTGAGGGTGATTTAGATGAGTAAAGTGGTATAGTGCTGTAAAGACGATTGGTATGATAAAATTGTGGCGTTAAGGATTTGATTATGAACTTGAGACATTGAGGATGAATGATTGTGGACTATGAGATGGATATAAACGGACTTGTGCTATGAGCAGTGATATCTAATAGTGAGATTGTGATTATAATATGCATTGTTCTCCATCGTAGGGGCTTTGGCAGTCTCCTGCCTACGGTCAAATGTGAGGGTTGAAGTTGGGCTTCTCACTCATAATTATCGCTCCAGAGGAAGGTGGTAGGGCACTCTCCCTCGGAATGTTTACCTTTGAAAGGAGAAGGTGGTAAGGCACTCATCCCTCGGAATTTTCCTCCTGAGCATGGGTTTCTCTCTGGTTGCAAGATAGTAGGGCACTAACCCACGAATCATGCGGCATTTAGAGGAAGGTGGTAGGAAACTCTCCCTCGAAATGTTTCCCTCTGAAAGGAGAAGGTGGTAGGGCACTCTCCCTCGGAATTATTCCTCCTGAGTATGCGCAACAGAGAGACTAATCCGGGAGTTGCCGTTCGGATTTTGTGTCGGGTTTGGCACTATAACCGACATGTGATATCACAGCCAATAGGGCAGGCATTCATCATGTGCATCTCTTATATGCTTGTCTGCTTTGACTACTTGTGGCTTGCTTAAATGTTTAATATGCCTACTTGCTTCTTGAATTATTTGCTATATTTGAATATTAACTGTGTATTACTTGATTGCATTATCTGTGTGTTGTCTGGTGCTGAGGAGGTTAGGTAGGCCGTGGCGATGGGATCGTACGGAGGGAAGGTTGGTGAAGGCTGTGGGACAGTGGTGACTAGTTTTAGTTAGAAATCCCCTAAGCTTAGATACCTTTATTTATTAGTTACAGTTTAAGTTATTTATTTTCGTTTAAGCAATGAATCTTTGTTTGGTATGAAGCTCTAGGATTGCCTCTGGCGTCCCGGGGTCTTACATCTTACATTACTGGGTATTGTTACCATGCTGAGAACCTCCGATTCTCACACCATATTCAGTTGTTGTTTTTCAGATGCAAGTCGCAACCCACCTCGGTGAGTTGTTTTGATGGTGACAGAGCGGAGGATCCTTGCTATGTTTTGAAGTCTTTTGGTTTATTTTGTTTAAATATCTCACTTTTTATTTATCTTTGTCCCAGAGGCTTACTTTGAGAGAAATACTGTATAAGCTGTTTGCTTTCAAAAACTCTGTAGGTCTATATATATCCAGCCGGCTTAAACTCTGTGGATGGCGGCTAGTCCTTATGACTATTATACTTTGTTATATTTATATATATGTCTTGAAATCTGTATGTATATCTTGTGTATCATTTAGTGTAGCTTTGTGTGAACGTTTTGCGCTTTTCGAATTCTATTTTTTGAGCTTAATCCTTCATCGGGCTGCTAGAATTATTATTTCTTTCTATATATAAATATGTATAAGTTTTAGAATTGTCGTAACCTTTGATTAACCTCTGCTTTACGACGCGAGGTAAAGCTTAGGGTAATTAGGGTGTTACACAATCTAAGGAACAAGTCATATTTAATCTATAGCTTAAAAACTATCATGGTGCAATTGAATACTCATAATGTCTTTCATAGGTTATTCCCTGACAGCTATCATATTGGGATCTGGATAAGAGTCCAAATGGTAGACAACTTTATGCCCGAAATCAACCACCATACAATACCAATATCCCAAAAACTCCTCAATTGGAACAAATATCTGATTTAATATGTACAATGTGAAGTTCAACATCTTCAATATGGGAAGATCTGGCATACATAATCTAATGTAAAAACTCACATGGTTAAGAAAGCGACTAGGTTTCACCCAAAATGAAATGTATGTCTCTGTGAGTTCCTCTAGTGCCAATCCCTTGGCGACGTCTTCTTGAAATGGAATCCAATGTCATTATCAGATCCTCACATCTCAAACTATTGATTAATGATAGAGGCCAATGATGCTCCACATACGGCAAAAGGAGGTGGGAGGCACCAAAAGAATGGATGCCTAACATGTTGATTTGAACATGTGTTTTGCATTGCTACCATTTCAACGACCCTCCCATCTATAGGTCATCCAGGTATCAACGTTTGAATATGTCACCTAGTGAGTCGATATTGGAGCATTCTGACAAGGGTTTCTCTAAATTGAAGCAAACATTAAAGGGAGTCACACATAACAAATGAACTAAATAATCATCATCATATACTCGTCTGAATATCCATCTGAGAATAAATAGTTGAATAACAGGGTATCCTCACGATTGAAATCCATATCATGAGTGGCTTTGAACTTTGGCCTAGCCTTACCAACCTTCTGATTAGAAACAACAAGACTTGCACATTATGTTTTGATTGATTTAACTACTTCAATGTAAACCAATGCTGCATATAAATGTTCTGAAACAAGAAATTTTACATGCGTTGTGCTGCAAGTAGTAGCAGCTCTTGAACACTTTGTCAGTGCTAATCCAGTGCTTCGCCCATCGGGTGAGTGGAAGAGTCTCCTTCCTTTTAGGACTGGGGCTGTGAGCAACTGCGGCAGGTTGTTCTCCTTTGAGTCAACTGTAACAACGATCAAAATTTCTAGAGAAAGGGCTGGAGCTTTGCTTAGAATTGAGGAGCCCCATAAGATGCTGGCATCTCTGCAGTTCGTTGATTCAGAAACATCATCAACGAAAACTTGCATGTTTTCAGCGTGTACATGCAAAACAAAAATAGTAGCAACATCATCTTGTTCCCTACAAAAGTGTTAACATAGTATAGAAGAATATTATCATGGATGATATATGTAACACCCTAACTACCAAAGCTCACGCTTCTGGCTGCGCAACTCTGATAGCTCGGACATTACGACGACTTTTATACTATTTACTACTAAAATATGAGCCTGTTTAAAACTTTAAACCGTAATACCGCTCACAAAAATACTTTCATCCGATAACATACATCCATAAATACCATACAACTTACAAAACTCATAAAAGAGTACATCCATATGTATACACATATATATATATAAGTAATATTACAAGCATTAGACAATACAATTCCTATCCCTCTTACAGAATATCTCAAGATAAAGGCGAGGGTACAGATAATGGTCTAAAGCAATACAAAGCATTTCAACAACAACTAAATAAACTCTTTGTGACTTCTGCGCCATATCCTGAAAGGGGAAAAATGTAGGGGGATGAGAACATCATCCTCGAAAGGGTTCTCAGTAGAGGGTTTTTGGGAATTACTGTAATAGGATACGTGAGTATAAACCGTACCAGTGATTAATAACCGTCTTATGCCTCCTTTTCAAAAACAACGGTTTACAATAAGAGTAAAGTCGGAAATCTTTTCGGAAAGAAGAAATGTTCAATTCTCAAAAACTCAAAAGCCTTTCAAAACGGTTTATCTATGCGGAACCAAAATAGCCTTTCATAATTTTAATTCCAAACTAGAAACACAAAACCGAAATCAACCGTCAGTTCATCTCTTTCCAACCACGGCCCTAGGCCCAAATAATCCAACCAACAACCAATCACCACAATCCAACAGAGTCCTAGATGCAAACACAGATAGGAAGTTCAAGCACAGACAAACAGTTATTACAAGTATAACAGTTAGCAATTAATCACATAGGCAAACCAAGTATAATATGCACACCCAACCAATGTCACACGAATGCATATGATGCATGCCTGTCCCTAGTGGCTGATGATATCATCTGTCGGTTATAGAGCCAACCCGACAAGTCCTGGTAGCTAACCATTGGACTGTCCCTCTGTCGTGCATCCCCAACTCGAGTTATACTCATCATAAACTTGATCATAATCATGATCCATATCCATCACTGGTGTACGAAATTGTGATGTCCAGGCTCAAACAATCCCTGGCAATGTGAGCAACTTGGTGCGCGTAATCGTGATTACACACTCATAATTTGTCACAACTTCAATACAACTAACCAGCAAGTGCACTGGGTCGTCCAAGTAATACCTTACGTGAGTAAGGGTCGAATCCCACGGAGATTGTTGGTATGAAGCAAGCTATGGTCACCTTGTAAATCTCAGTCAGGCAGATATAAAGTGATGAAGATGTTTTCGAATAATAAATAATAGAATAGGGATAGAGATGCTTATGTAAATCATTGGTAGAAATTTCAGATAAGCGAATGGAGATGCTTTTCGTTCCTCTGAACCTCTGCTTTCCTGCTATCTTCATCCAATCAGTCTCATTCCTTTCCATGGGCACGTGCAGAGGCCATTTGTGGAGTTGAACGCCAGCTTTTGTGCCAGTTTGGGCGTTCAACTCTGGTTTTGGCTCCTTTTCTGGCGCTGGATGCCAGATTTGGGCAGAGAGCTAGCGTTGAACGCCAGTTTACGTCATCTATTCTTGGCCAAAGTATGGACTATTATATATTGCTGGAAAGCCCTGGATGTCTACTTTCCAACGCAATTGGAAGCGGGCCATTTCGAGTTCTGTAGCTCCAGAAAATCCACTTTGAGTGCGGGGAGGTCAGAATCCAACAANACCAAACTTAGAATGTTGCTCGCCCTCGAGCAAAAGAAGAAAGAAGAAGAAGATATGGAGGAGATGGATGGGAGTGTGTATCCGGCCATATGGGTGGGATTGTGTGGGAGAGAGAGAGAGATGTTGAATTTTGAAGGTAGTGGGTGTATGGATGTGAGTGGTAAAGGGTTAATAGGGAAGAGTGTTTGTTGGGAATAGAGGATGATTGAGAAGAGAGAAGAGAGTGAGTGGAGGTAGGTGGAGATCCTGTGGGGTCCACAGATCCTGAGATGATCCTGTGAGGTCCACAGATCTTGAGGTGTCAAGGCATTTACATCCCTGCACCAATTTAGGCATGTAAAATGCCCTTGCACACAACTCTGGGCGTTCAGCGCCAGGTTGGTGCCCATTTTGGGCATTCAATGCCCATTTGCTGCCATTTCTGGCGTTGAACGCCAGAACCATGCTTGTTCTGGGCGTTCAGCGCCAGCATGCTTCCCATTCTGGGCGTTCAGCGCCAGAATCCATGCTCTGTTCTGGCGTTTGAACGCCAGACAAATGCTCCTCCAGGGTGTGATTTTTCTTCTGCTGTTTTTGATTCCGTTTTCAATTTTTATATTTATTTTGTGACTCTACATGATCATGAACCTACAAAGACATATAACTAAGGAAAATATGGTTAGATAAATAGAAATTGGGTTGCCTCCCAATCTTGAGGTGTCAAGGCATTTACATCCCTGAGTGGGCTCTCATGGAGCCTCACAGATGTGCAGAGCTTTGTTGAGACTCTCCAACACCAAACTTAGAGTTTGGATATGGGAGTTCAACACCAAACTTAGAGTTTGGTTGTGGCCTCCCAACACCAAACTTAGAGTTTGACTGTGGGGGCTCTGGTTGACTCTGCTTTGAGAGAATCTTTTTCTGCTTCCTCTCCCTGGTTGCAGAGGGAGATCCTTGAGTTTTAAACACAAGGGAGTCCTCATTCCATTGAAGGACTATTTTACCTCTGTCAACATCAATCACAGCTCTTGCTGTGGCCAGGAAAGGTCTTCCTAGGATGATGGATTCATCCTCTTCCTTTCCAGTATCAAGGACTATGAAATCAGCAGGGATGTAAAGGCCTTCAACCTTTACTAATACATCCTCTACTTGTCCATATGCCTGTTTTCTCGAATTGTCTGCCATCTCTAGTGAGATTTTAGCAGCTTGCACCCCATAGATTCCCAGTTTCTCTATTACAGAGAGTGACATGAGGTTTATTCATGAACCAAGGTCACACAGAGCCTTAAAGATCATGGTGCCTATGGTACAGGGTATTATAAACTTTCCAGGATCCTGTCTCTTCTGAGGCAATGTCAGTTGATCCAGATCACTTAGTTCATTGATGAACAAGGGAGGTTCAACTTTCCAAGTATCAATGCCAAATAATTTGGCATTCAGCTTCATGATTGCACCAAGAAACTTGGCAGTTTGCTCTTCAGTAACATCCTCATTCTCTTCAGAAGAGGAATACTCATCAGAGCTCATGAAGGGCATAAGGAGGTTCAATGGAATCTCTATGGTCTCTAGATGAGCCTCAGAGTCCTTTGGTTCTTCAGAGGGAAGCTCCTTATTTAATGCCCTGTCACGGCACGGCTAATCGTCTGGAGGCATCACCCTTGTCAATGGCTTCATCTTATCCTCTCAGTGAATAATATCCTCACGCACCCTGTCATAGATTCCGGTTAGGAGATCTAAGAGATATTCATTCTAGCTTATTTCATGTAGAACGGAAGTGTTTGTCAGGCACGTGTTCATAGGGGAGAATGGTGATGAGCGTCACACATAATCATCACCTTCATCACGTTCTTGGGTGCGAATGGATATCTTAGAAGCGAAATAAGAAGAATTGAATAGAAAACAGTAGTACTTTGCATTAATCTTTGAGGAACAGCAGAGCTCCACACCTTAATCTATGGAGTGTAGAAACTCTACCGTATGAAAATACATAAGTGAAGGTCCAGGCACGGCCGAGATGGCCAGCCCCCTAAAACGTGATCAATAGTCTCCTAAGATGAACAATGGGTTAAAACTGAGACCAAAGATGTCTAATACAATAGTAAGAGGTCCTATTTATAATAAACTAGCTACTAGGGTTTACATGAGTAAGTAATTGATGCATAAATCTAATTCCGGGGCCCACTTGGTGTGTGTTTGGGCTGAGCTTAAGTGTTGCATGTGCAGAGGCTATTTGTGGAGTTGAATGCCAGCTTTTGTGCCAGTTTGGGCGTTCAACTCTGGTTTTGGCTCCTTTTCTGGCGCTGGACGCCAGATTTGGGCAGAGAGCTGGCGTTGAACGCCATTTTACGTCGTCTATTCTTGGCCAAAGTATGGACTATTATATATTTCTGGAAAGCCCTGGATGTCTACTTTCTAACGCAATTGGAAGCGCGCCATTTCGAGTTCTGTAGCTCTAGAAAATCCACTTTGAGTGCAGGGAGGTCAGAATCCAACAGCATCAGCAGTCCTTCTTCAACCTCTGAATCTGATTTTTGCTCAAGTCCCTCAATTTCAGCCAGAAAATACCTGAAATCACAGAAAAACACACAAACTCATAGTAAAGTCCAGAAATGTGAATTTAACATAAAAACTAATGAAAACATCCCTAAAAGTAGCTAGATCCTACTAAAAACATACTAAAAACAATGCCAAAAAGCGTATAAATTATCCGCTCATCAATCACCCTCACTGGTGAATATTTATCCATCACCATCACTGGTGAATATTTATGGGGGCGAGCTCATCCGGGCCTTTCACAGTGCCCGGCCACACTTACGACATTGGGTTAACAGAGCTTCGAGTCTCAACCTGGAGCACATGGTGGCTAGCCATTGCTACTACCCAGGGAAACCTTCATCTCCAATAGTGGAAGTGCAAAAATCACAACTTATCAATGTCTCAGCATAATTGCTTTCATTCTCAATCATGGATCAACATCCATCTCAGCCATCCGGCTCACGGTTCAATCCAGAACCAGCCAATATTCATATCATACACAGCCATTCCGGCTCACGGTTCAATCCAGAACCAATCAATATGTATAAACATACACAGCCATTCCGGCTCTCAACAAAACAGCACTTCCACATCCAAAATCATTAAGTTCATGAAATCGGCATTTAAGCCATAAATTATTTTCTCAATTCATTTCACTTTGAAATCAAGTTTCAACTCTTTTCAGCCTTGGCTTTAATGATCTCATTTCTCAAATCATCTCAGGCTCATAAGCCACTTTAACTCAAGGTAAATTCCCCTTTTAAAATAATGCCACTCTCGGCATCCTCTTTCCAAAACTTCCATCATCATGGCAAGTTAAAAGCCTCTTTGAGATATTCAAAAATCACCCATCCAACAATGGGATTTTATAACAAAAGTTTCTCGGCAGAGTCCCAAGTCTTTAGGGGAAGGTCAACTTACATCAATTCTTTAAAATTCATTGAAACTCTTAAAATCATAGATTCTCGGTTCAAGTAAATAAAATTGAATTTATTATGAAACCGAACCATACAAAATTACAATTCCAACCCGGTCCAAAAATCAACTCATTTGAAACAGAACCGGTTCATTTGAATCAAACCGCTTTCAGATTTCTTTTTGGAACCCATTATTCCAACTCTTCCAAAATGCCTCAAACTTGATTACTCAATCAAAAGTCTAGGTTCCTTTAAAAATCACTAAAAACTCCTTTTTATATTGAAATCAATATTAGAGCATCATTATTTTCTTCAGTGATTCAAACGGTAAAAATAGTTCAGTTCTAAATAAGCCGAACTCAACGTATAAGGTTCATCAAATAAATTAAGCTGGAAAGCATAAATATCCTCTTAATAAATCAAATAATACAATTTCTCAAATCCAACCCTTTTAAATAACCTTTCAAACAAGACTAAGATTTTATAGAAATTTCGGCAGCACCTCCCCTAAAACTTGGACTTTTGCCACCTGGTTCGGGTCCCAACTAAACCGTTCCTCATTCCTTTTCAACAACACAAAATCAGAAATCAATTCAAATCAAACTAAATCCAATAATCGCCTCAGTGGCGTATCTCAAGGATACTATTTCAAAATCAACTCAATATCAATCGATTTAACTCATTTCCAAAGCTTTAAAGAATCGATTCAGCAATAAATCAATTGTCCGAAACCAAGTCAATTAAAGTAAACCAGGCTGAATTCAAAAGTGTTCTATCTTTCACATCTTCCAAATAATTGACTCAATTCAAACCAATCCTCAACGGATTAAACTCATTTCAAATCTTTAAAGAATCAACTTCAGACATTACATTTCACAAAGCCGCACAACAATTCAGCCAAACCAATATCCATAGTTATTCGAGTCAATCAAATAATACATAAGGCAGATACAATCACCAAATACACAATATCTCGCACCAGTATCCATATGTAATAATTTCAATACACAAAACATAGTTTTTGGAAAGCGCCCCTACCTCAAAATGCAAATTCCATAATCCAAACGCCTCACAGAGTCCTTTCCGCCTCAACCCGAACTGACGGCAATCAAAACCTCAGCTCTCAGCCACTTTCGCAATATCCATAGAAACACTAATTGCAACATACAATAACCGAGACTCAGTCTTATAGCGATTAACGTCGCAAAACCTCAGCGTATGATAACATAACAGTAACCGAAAGAGCTTTCATATCGAAAACGCTTACCAAAACTAAGAAAGAACGGCCAAATCAAGCAACAGTAGTCCCGACGGTGGTTCTGGCAACAATCGCGCTACACCCGATGACCAGAACGGCAGCAATCAGAACTCAAACCTATGTTACCAAACCTCAGAGTCTTTAACCAAGCATTACAGAATACTGACTAAAAGGGCTTTCCAAAATAACACGCTTACCGCAACAAGGGAAGAACTACACTGAGTAGCGGCAGCCCCGATGGTGGTTCCAGCAACACCCGCGCCACTCCCGGTGAGCGTAATGGTGGAAGAAGCAATGCAGCCACTCCAAATGGCAAGCACGGCGACGAACAACACCAGCGGCGGTGAAAGGCAGTAGCTCCGGCGTGGGTCCGGCGGTGGCAACTCGCGATAACTCCTAGCACAAACAGCCTCAGTACAACTCTCATGGCAGAGGTGAATTTTAACGAATAAGGAATGCTGAGGACGGTTTAGTGCTTACCAAACGACACCGCTTCAGTGGCGGTTTCCGGCGGACAGGCACGGCGGCGCGGCCCCAGACAGCAGAGGCGATAGCGAGCACTGGGGTTCAGTGAGCAGATTCGGCGGCGAGAGGAGGCACGAACGACGGCGGCAACAGCAGCACCTTCCTCCACCCCACGCGTGCGCTCTCTGTTCGTGAGCCGCCAAGGACGGCGACGAAGGAGACCTTGGTAGCAACAACGACGCGGCTCCAAGGTGGCAGCAGGAACCTCGAAGGCGTTCGGCCTTCACCGCGATGGCGAGCTCGTGGCGGGCACGACGATGGCTTCTCCTTCTCCATTTTCGCGCAGCTCCTTTCCTCAAAGCTTGCCTTGATCTCTCTCTTACTCAGGCTAGATTTGCGACTTCATGGTGGCGGCGACGGCAGGACGCGTCGGTGGTGGCGAGGCGGCTGGATGGCGATTGTGACGAGATGGTAGCGGCGAAGCCCAGCACTCCGGCGCGACCTTCTTCCCCCTCGCGTCTCTGATTTCCTTTTCTGAGCTCCTCCCCCGTTCTCTCTGTGTGTGTGATCATTGGGGTGAGAGGGGAGAAACAGGGTAGGGGGTGCGGCTGAGGGTTAGGGAGAAAGGGTAAAATGTTGGGTGAAAATTAGGGTTAGGGTTAGTTTAGTAATTTCAATTAAAAAATGGAAACAATATAATAATTGAAATCCAAATTAAATCCAACACTAATTATATATAGAAAATACTATTTGCTCACCAATTTCACAAATTATTTTCAATAAAATATCCAAATCAAATAATTAGAAGTAGTATAATTAAATCCTTTATTTTCCAAAGTAGCAGTATTAATATTGAAAATATTAATTATTTAATTCAAATCATATAGAAATCCTTATTATTTTGCAACTACCAACTTTATACTCTGAATATAGAAAATAATCCAATAATTGTGAAATTGGATAATAACCATAACTTATCTCAAATTCAATAAATCAAAACTTGCCTTAATTATCTTTAATAAAATAATTTCTGAAATTAAGGCTATAAATAACTATATGATTTGAGACTTGATCATAAAAAGACTTTTCAAAGATTCTGGGTCTTACAATATAAACGACCATGCACATAAAATGCACTTCAAAATAGCATTAACCCGCCTGAGATTTCACTGCTGAAAAATGGCTGTCCATGGTTTGGATGGAAACATGTTTTTGTATCTAGTAGACCACTTGAATATAGATGGAAGAGAAAAATATAATTAGTATTGGACACATAAACTTTCAAACTGAGTGGAATATATAATGATAGCTCTAGCACTCTCCCACCATATGAGAGTATTGGATAATACCCATCGTATAATGCTGCACTATATTAGACCAATTGACACTACCATTATTTTATTTTTCATGTGAAATTAGGCTTCACACCAATGACCAAGTGTCTCATTGTGTAATAACATATATTTCATGGTAATTCATAGTAAATTTAAAATCACATGCATTGAACTTAATATGAGTTTATGGTATAGCAATATTAGTTTCCTTGCAGATGACTACATTAATATGCTTAGTCAACGTGCACCACTCATAAATAATTTTTTTAAGTTATTTTTTTTGTTATAGTTAAAAAATGTACTTTAACAAATGTAAATTAATAGTAAAAGTATAAATTATGAATACAACTAAAGATCTAACAGAAGAAGTATTTATATTTATGAGTCTTATTAATATTATTTCAAACATTATTGAAATTCTTATATACATATAACATAACTTTTTCTACAATCTCAATTGAAAAATATATTTTATTCCAAGAATTCAAAAATAAATAAGGATAATTAAACTATAAATGAGACAACTAGCAATAAAAAGATATGAAGACGGAAATATTATGGAATAATGTTATTATTGGCCGAATACATGGACTGGTATACATTAAGAAAACAAAAAAAATTCCACAACGATTAAAATGGCCAAAATTTTACTTTACTTAATTCTCAGAATTTCTTATATAGATATAACATAAATTTTTTTAGAATCTAAATTGAAAAATATATTTTATCCAAAAAATTCAAAAATAAATAAGGATAATTAGACTATAAATAAAACAACTAGCAATAACTAAATTCGAAGACAGGGATATGATGGAATAATGTTATTGTATGCCGAAAACATGGATTGATATACATTCAGGAAACAAAAAAATTTCACAACAGTTGGAAGAACCAAAATTTTACTTTACTTAATTCTCATTTATTGGGACACAAGGGAACCGTTAGAAACACATATCTGAAATTCAATAGATGAATTCATTATGCCAACTAACAGATGTCTAGCTACTTTCTTTAAATAGCCATGAATCAATCGCTATAACACCATTATTCTATAACATCCCTTCTTATTTTGCATTGAAAACAATGGTCATGACCAAAAAATTTTCTATGTTGATTTCCAGGAAAAAAACCTAGGATCTACAATAATTGACCAGAGTGTTTCACTCAGGTGAGTGGTTTCAATGGTAACCTCCACAAGTCTTACGAGGACTATAACCAAGCTAGGATTGTATGGGAGGACTTCCTACGAAATCGACAAGCACAATGCCAGGAAACTTCCATTCAAAAAGTAGCAGATCAGGGCCATCTTCTTCGAACCAATTACATGACAATGTTGTATTAACACCAGGCCACGCCATCACCATAAACTCACCTTATTTCACAAGACTCTTATTCAACCAATGATAACTTTTATAGCCAAAACTTAATCCATCTTTGTGAACAGGGAGCTCTCAATGAAGAGCCCCCTTGCTGCGTTGGTTCCCCCTTCGTTCATTTGTTATAATCATCATTAGTGTTATTGTCCTATCGTATGCTCTATTATGGAATTAATTTACAAATTCTTATGAAGTTACCTTATTATATTCTTCTATTACAGTAAACTAATTATAACAAGAAGTAGCAATCTAACTAATCACCTTGTGTAAGGTACTTGTATCTTAGGTGCCACTACATTTCAAATAATTCTTAATGCAATGTTTATATCAAAATCTAGCAGTTGAATATATATTATCCAAATTTTTAATTTACAAAGGCATTTCATTTTGCACATCTTCCTTGCAGATCTAAATAAATTTATCACCACAAGCTAAATACAAAAACCATAAATATCTCATTATGTGCAGCAGAATCATAATAAATTAAAAAACTTGCTTTGTACTCTCTGTGCCATATGTCATACCATAAAGCATTGTTCACAAAACGACAACAATCTTTTCTTAAGATTTTAGTCTTCTTTGTATTGGGCAAAATAGGATTCTACAAAAAATTCTTACTGAACCTTCCAAATAGATTTAAGCTCCCTATTACATAAGTTTAGTTTACTTTATTAATGTTCCTATATGACAAAGATTTTCTTAATAAATTAACTCACCTACCCTGAAAATCAACTACTTAATTAATACAATTATCAGATAAGCATTAACACATATTCTTCCAAGTAATACAA
Organism: Arachis ipaensis; assembly: GCF_000816755.2. Lineage (NCBI taxonomy): Eukaryota > Viridiplantae > Streptophyta > Magnoliopsida > Fabales > Fabaceae > Arachis > Arachis ipaensis. Next base: position 82,774,919 of record NC_029786.2, on the reverse strand, counting down.
TTAGAGGACCTTCTACAAATTGTGTTCAGATAATAGAAATACAAGATATCCATAAGCACACACTATAACAACACACCAAATCAACTAGGTGCCACATGAGAAGAGTCCACAACACCACACCTAATTTACTCACCCAACTAACTGATGGAGCATTAACACGCTAATTAGCAAGAACAACATACCCCTAATTAAATTACAACACCAGCATAGCAACGCATGCAACCTAAACAAAAGTAAAATAACAATAAAGGAAAACAGCCTAAACGCAACACACATTTAACACACAAACAACAATGGAATCTAGAATTTAGTTGCACAACTAAAACAAATAACAAGTACCTCTTCAGATTGCATTGCCTTCAACGTTTCCGTGTTTGAGTGCATCGTAACGACCCCTCAGCTTCTCGTACGCCTCTTCTAATTCACTTACCTTCACATGGAGAGCATTGTTACTTTCATTTACAAGCTTCAGCTTCGAATAGCTTTAGCTCTAAATCTCCTTTTCGATTAAATCCAACACGCAACTTAACATCTCAAATGATGCGTCCTCTCTTGTAGCTTTCTCAACCAAGGAGAATCGACCCCTGGCTGAAAGCTCAACTTCAAATGGATCACTCGGAACCACTGCAGTGAACCTGTAAAATGGGTCTTTCTCTCTTGTAAACCGTTCTTGCTTGAAAAAGTATGGACCAAGAATTTGAGCATCATGGCACACCACCAACTAATCTTCCATGTTAGCCACAGTAGCAAAGTCCAAATTCAGCTCCTCTTGGGGAATAACGGGTACCTTGGGATTATATTACACCAAACACTAAATTTCAGCAACCAACCCGAACAAAACAAATCAACAAAATACTATAACAAATGCAACAACACATATTCCGAAAAATTTACCAACTGAAGGTTTAAATACTTTCACGAGACAACTGCACCATATCGTGAGCTTTCAATCGACAAATTTTTGTTATGCCTGGAGGCTCGTTCATCGATTGGGCTAACAAATTCACCACATGAAGCTTTTTCCTATGACAGTGAACACATTCTTGCCTTGAAACACACAGGCATGTTCATAGCTATTAAAACTTTGGTACTCTGGAAAGGTGAAGTTACTTGTTCGGTAGCCTCTTCCCAACTAGTATAAACACCAGGAAAGTGTCTTTTTGTCACAACAAAGAAAAAGAATTGCTTCAACCCTTCTTCCATTTGTTCTGATTCTTCAGTTTTACTCTCCTTCTCCCTAATAGTGTTTCAATTCCAACTTAGTAATTTTGTAATAATCAATTTATCCCACCTTTTGTTTTTTTTTGTCACAAAACCGGGCCAATAACCTGGCCTAGACCCAATTCAGAGGCTCCAAGCCCCCAACCCAATCCGGAGTTCAAACTCACGTTCACCTTCTTGTAATTTTCTTCTAAGTTTCTCTTCTGTTTCTTGCAAGAACTTGAACTTTCTCTTCACTCCAAATTTTATTAGTCCAAATGTCTTCGTTTCTTTTTTTTACTCAATCCAAAAGGCCTTTAAATAACTGCTGAAGTTGATAAACAAATATAACCTACCAACATTTCTACATTTCAAGCCCAAGCCCAAATATATCACACATGTGTGCAGTAATAAAAAAAATATCTATTTTAATATCTCACAACATAGAAACACATATTTATAAATTACACCCACTATTTAGGTCACATTACAAATTCAACAGAAACCTATTTTCACATTACCCACTCAAAAAGCATTTCTCATTCCCCAAAATGAGTTAGAACTTAACCACATGTCATCATCTTATTGTGCCAGTGGACCAAAAAGTATGGGCTAACAGTGAGCCTGATATGGAAGAGGCTAATGCTAAAAGTCACTGTGTAATCTATATATGTAGATGAATTTTTTGGTAAATTTTAGCCTGTCTTTTTTTGTTGTCGTGACTTTTTATGTAGCAGACACATATCTTTAATAGTGATAGAATGTGACAATGACGTGTATTTATGTTACTTCCAACTAGTTTCATCCTGTATTTTTATAATTGCATTGTGGCCTCTTGTGCTTGTGGTGAAAATACAATATACATTCATCATATGTTATGTGTACACATATTTTTGGTGGTCAAGTGGAATTTTTACTTGAGCTGGTTAAATGTATAAATACATTTTTGGTTGGTAAGGTGCGTCCTTTAAATGTATGAATATATTGAAAAAGTGATACATTTTTTATATTAATTTTTTCGCACACTGGACAAGAAAAAATTGTAACAAACTGAACCATAGACAAATATTAAGAATTAAATGATTGTTGTGTATGACAAAAAAATGATTGTTGTGTGTATAGCTATAAACAAATTTAGTTGTTTTGTGTTAACCAAAAAAAATTACTTGTTTTGTTAAAAAATACAGAATTATTTACATAATTTATTCAATACCGAAAAATTAAATATTTTAATAAATTATTTTTTGAGTTCACTTAAAAAAGTGATTTTAACAATTGTGAAATTTGATTCTAATTTAAAAAAACAATATTACATAGTTGTCAACTCTTTTTTTTTTTTTGTGAATTTGTGAATACTAATTTGAGCATGGTATTTATTGGAACATTTTAAGATTTGGGTAAGTTGTGGAACATGTTGGCTGGCAAATTCCCACTAATATTATTGTATACAACTGACAAGTTAGTTAATTACTTCTCTTAAATGATACCTAAAATGCATTATTTAAGTCACGACATATTAATTATTACGAGAAATGTAACTAGTAATTATCCACTTTCTTAAATAGTTTTCACCAAGATTATATTAGCTAATATTTACATATGTTAAACTTATTAATTGAAAAAATTTTATATTTATTTAAATAAAGATTATTAACTTATTATTAATAAAAATCTTAATAAGACATGCTAACTAAACTCTTGTATTATAGATTTATAGTCATCAAATTTAAAGGAAATGAAGCAAACGGAAACAATTTTATTTAATGAAAGGGTTTAAATAATGGTTAGCTTTTTAGTTATTAATGTAAGTCAATTTTTTAATTTTCATCGTTCATCTTTTAAAAAGAAGGATTTTGCTATCCTGTGTCATATGGACATTGGTTAAGTATACCATAAAAAAATATTTTAATTCTTTTGATATATTCAATGCATTGAAATTTAAAAAATATATATTTTTGTAATAAATAATATTAAAATATTTTTATAATATTTTTAATCAATGTCCTTAGAATACAAGATAGCAAAATTCTAAAAGAAAAGAAACAATATATTTCATGATTTTTTTTAAAAAAAATTGTTACTCATATAGCACTACTGTTACATAATTATATGTATAAAATTCATATAACTGATGTGAAGTACATTTTTTCACATACTAGACTTTTAATAGACATTTAATGTTGCAAAAAATTGGACTGGCCCGTTATTATAGAAGATTAGAAGAACAAGTCATGTCCCCAAAAGAGCTTCATGAAATTGTGGGGCTATTTTCTAATTATTAATAACAAAAGTGGTCTAAATTCAGAAAGCATTATGTCTAGTGGTCAAAACTGAAAATGAATATAAACTCACAAATTACCGATAAATCTGTGTCAGAGCCTGTCAAAATGTACGAGGCATCCCAGACACCTCTTTTAGACAGGCGCAGGCTAAAATTTACCGAATTTTTTATCTATACAATAGCAATCGCCAAATATTAATTCACTTCTCTATCAAAATGAATCAAATAATTTAAACAACAAAAAATAACTTTAACTGTAATAAAACTTTACAAAAAGTGAGAGACAATAGCATACCATTTGGCGAATAGATGCTAAGATGAATTGGAATGTAGTTTGATATTTAATCAAAAACCAATTTGGCAAATACCCTTCATAAATTGGATCACTTGCCAATACAAATATTTAATATAAAAAAATAATATCGAAGTACTTCTAATACAATATGACAATAATTACTAACAATCAAATATATCAAGTAAAATAACAATAAGAACAAATTAAAATTTTAACGAAAAAAACCTTTTCAATATTCAAGGTAAAAACTACGAATCGTTTGGACTACACTATGTTTGGATATAGGAAAGAAAATGAGAACTATGGGTAATATTGTAAATACACGAAAGATAACATTTTTCTCCTTGTTTTTTTTCTTGTTGCCTCTGCAGGATCGGCTTCGCCAATAGGCAACTTTCTCTTTGTACCAGGCCTGCATTTCTATGGTGTACACAATGAACGGGGCAATAAACATAAACAGACCAACAAACTAAGAAAACCAAAAAATATAAAACACTTTAACATGTTGGAGAGGAATAATATGTCTGACTACAATAGTTGCGGCTATAACCCCAATATGGTTTTTGCATAATAAGTACTCAAACCAGTCGCATACATACTAAAACGATCATCCAACATACTACTACGAGTAGTTTTAATGAACAGATATCAACTTTTATGCATCTGTGTCTCTTTGCAGAAGTTCGGCCCTGCTCCAAGTAGACGACACTTATTCTGAGTCCTTGCGGGCCGTTTTTTTTCATCCCTGCCCTTGCCAAATTGCTGGAATGAAGCGAGAAATAACAATTACATGAACATCACACCATGTTGCCAACCCCACAAGGAAGAATGAATTAACAAATTATTAATCTTAATTAAAGCAATGATACCCTATGTTTTACCTTGGGTGGTGTGGCAATTTTCTGTGCCCGTTTTTAGTTTTCTTTTCCGAAAATTGGTTGTAAACATCTACGCCTTGCTTGTTCAATATATTCTTTGCTACTTGCTCCTTCCTTAGGTTTTTCACCCACCCTTGACTTGTCCACAATGCATCCCTATGTATTCAATGTGGGACATAGTAAATAGCAAAAATCAACTTAAACCACGGAAAACATTGACTACGTCATTCACATCACAGATACCATTTGTATTCAACTTCAGTCTAAACATGAAATCATTATGGATTGTACCTGGGAGATAACATTGTTGGCCTTGTTATCAAGTTCATCAGTGGTCCATGCAGCAACCCATGGCTCCGGTGCTTGACATGCATTTAACGGACCATGCTTCAGGCGCTGAAAAGTACAGAACCTGGATAACAGTAGTTCACATGTTAAGAGTTATAACATAAGTCATACATGCAGGAGAAAGTTATCTAAACTATTTGCGATACTAGCAAGACGAACATGCATCCGTTGTATGTTTCATGGTTCTCAGTTTGGAATTTTTTATTGCCTCTTGCAACCACTTCAATATCTTATATGGCCAATTGAATCTTCTAAGATTTGAGACATCCAGAATCGGTGGGATGTGCCATGGAGAGATAGTCTGTTAGCTTGTTGAGCAAAGAAACATTTTTAACACTGCTAGGATAAAGTGTCGTCTAAAAGCCATCCGTTGTTTCTCGGTCTCCATTGAACAGACATAGACGAAGTCCTGCAGTTGTGTTGTTTTCTTTTGGAATTGTCTCTTAATTGCAACATGGGATGCATTCTTCTTGTTTAGTTTCGGGATGTCGTCCCCTACATTAATGAAACATGGTAGAATAATCAATCACTTATTGCATAGGCAAACCCAAAAAACATGCACAATAACTGTCACATGATACATAACTGCTACTGACCTCCAGAAGGTATGCCTAGTACCTTGCTGATCAGCTCGGCGGTAATGCGGATGTCCCCTACATCTACCTTCAGTGTGTTCGAATTCACATCATAGATCCTTGCAAGTTGAAACATGATGCTTTGCTTCACATGCTAGTATGGTACCCACCTCACGAAATCAAATCCGATAGCCTCAATCTCAGCCAAATTTGCGTTCTTGTTATGTTATTCTAAGTGGAAAAACAAATTGCTCATGTAGCAATGTGAGCAACGCGTCTCGACTAATTTCTGTCGAACAAAAAAAAACAAAATCACGTTAGAACAAATTATAACGACATTTGTTTCATACCGTAAACAGTGTGTTACTTTTTTACCCATCAAATTTTTTGTATCGACTGTAGAATTCTGGTCGGTTGGAACGCCGTAAATAGTTAATAACGCAACAGGTTCTCCACAATCCAATGCAAGATTCTGTTCAGTTTATAACCATCTACATCGCATTATAATAACATGACATTTATACTTTATAAACATTCCGAATTCTACTTTTGACCCTATCCAACGTCATTAGAAAAAACCGGAAACAATCAATAAACACCTCACGCGTGCAAACTAAACACTGAACACCAGTTCACAGTTGCAAGTTTGAATATGTTTCTAAACAAAAAAACTCAACTAAATCAATCATGGAAATACGAGACCATCATCGACTCACATAACAGTCACAACCAATTTCATAAAAAATAATTAAATGATTAAAGGGAGGACCACAGCCGCAACATGTTGTTACCATCAACATTAAGACCATTGTAGAGCACTACTATAGTAACAACAAGTAATCAAATATAAAACCCAGCAACTGTAAGCAAATATTAAATCCAGCAACAGTCCAACATCTTGTTTGCCATGAAAAAGAAACGGGTTTGCATTCCAAGATAACACCCATGTAGACAAAGGATCTCTTAAGCAAGTATTTAAGGGATCTCAGAGACCGACTCAACCAATTATAAACAAAACAATTAGTAAGGTAAACTAGATTCAAACAATGCAACAATATGGCAACCCCAAACAACAATTTCTATAGTGAAAATCAACCATCCTTTTTATATATATTAAAGTAACCATTTGTTTCATGTAAATTCAGGAATGAATATTTGAGTCTGAAGCCCGCTTTGTGAACCATATATACATTTGCTTACTTAAAAATAAGACACCCATCAAACATCACCTGATTCAAACAAGCTATCAATATAATAAAATCTAACTAGCAGTTACTATGATGAAAACCAACTATCCAAATGCTTGGTAAAGTAACCATCCGAAGTGTACGGTATCTCATCATGTTTACAATGAATTATCAACAAAGACAAAAGAAATCATATATCTAATATTAAGGAAACATGATTATATTGAATTATCATCAAAGACAAAAGCAAACTTATTTTTAACTGATTGACTTATTGAGTACATAGCTCGAATTGAGGACCATATATACATTTACTTTACCATAACGAATCTTTAAAAGGACTTGGATACAAAGTTTAGTTGCTTAACAAAAGAAACATGTCAAATAGCACCTGAGTCAAACAACCTAAAAACTTAGTAAAACCTGAAAATCAGTCCCTAGAATGGAAACCATCCATCCGGGAACATGCTATAGTAACCATCTGAGTAGTGTCAACTAAAGATCGACAATAGTCAACTAATTTACGTGACGTTGCATGCAAAGGTCCACACAGCGCGCGAAAATTACTATTCTATTTAAACCAAACTTTTGCAAAACTTCTCACGCTAAGATTAAATTAATTGCAACCATCTACAACAACAACTTATACAACACATTCCAATCCAGTGAAATTGCAACAATGGAGTTCTTCAATATGAACAATCAGACACCTCAGCAAGATTTGCATGTACAACTAGTAGCGAGAGAAACAATTATCATCACATTAAGAAATTAATCCACTAACCTATGGTAGATCGTCAACGACGGAAGGTGTTTGGGGGCCGTAACAGCAAGAGGTCGACCCGTTCAACGAGAATAGCTTCAACGGGCTGACATAAGACACAGGCGGACGTAGGGCGCGCACACCGGTCTCGGTACTTGCGCTAAGGCGAGCCGCGACCCAGGCTCCTGCCATGTGCAACTCAGTCGACGATGAGACCCTCCGACGAATGCCACGCAATACCCGTGACGGAAAGCAGGGGCTGATCAAACTGGCTGCTGCCGGCGACAGAAGAGGCGCACGCGGGAGGGTGAGCAGTGCAGGTGTGATCGACGCCGATGGAGATGCAGGGTCACTCGGTACCGCTGCGGTGGGATGGTCAGGGGAGGTCCTCGAAGGTTGGGTGGGAGGGTTGCCGTTGGTGCACAAATAAAGGATTAGAAAAAATTTGAATTAGAGATTATATGGTTATAATTAAAACAAAACTAAATGGGATTTTTGAACTTATGGTAAAATATGGGTTGATTTTCGTTTTCAATTTATATTGGACTAAATAACCAGTCCATTGTAGACATTGTAAAGATACTCCGTTGTCTTTCTAGCGGAATTCAAACACAAATTATGTATACTATTCGCCAAAATACTAAAGCACGAAATCTTATAAATGAGAAGTAAAAAGATGAAAATTATCAAAAATTTAGAATTACTATGCAACAAAAATTTCTTCCATTACAAATTTCAAATTAACATCTTTAAAAAATTAGATAAAATAAATATGTAATTCAAATTTTAAACCAATTTAATGATAAATAAATGAAAAATTGATGTTTAAAGATGTCTGTTATGCATAAAATTAAAAATTTTGTTTTTTCTTTCTTCTCTCTCATTCTATATATTCTCTTACTTTTTTAATAAATATAAAAAATCTGATTAGGATATTAATAAGTGAATGGAAGGAAATATCTTCAAAAATTAGACTTTGGCCTCTTTAAAAAAATAAAACAAGTCCAACATCTGATGGAAGACACCTAAATTTAGTTTGATATTTATTTTTAAACAGATAATGACTTCATGTTTACTTAATGAAATAGGAGGCAGAAAATGTTACAATAATACTAGATGAAGAATTATTATTATACAACATTATACAATTAAAGTACAAACTTTTTAATATTTAAACTTTAGACATATTTTTGGGTCATTAATATAAATATAATTTTTTTATTTATTGGTTATACAATTTTTTTTTATCGGATTTCGAAATTTTTGGTT
>NC_029786.2:82760246-82765409 GCF_000816755.2 Arachis ipaensis | reverse complement strand
ATACTATAAGAATATATATTAAATTTATAAATTCAAAAAAAATTTATTGAACGTATTTATTTTGTATTCATTAAATGAAAATATTTAAAATTTTTTACTAATAATAAATTTATCATCCTATAACATACATTGAAAAGAAGATTATTCCTGTAGTGAAATTTCAACGTGTCATCCTTTATGTTCATTCTGAGTTTTTATCAAGATATCAATGCTTTTACTCTTCATTCATCATGACCCTTATTATCATACCACTCCTACATAAAACCATTTTCATTACACTTCACGTCTCATGACCGTGTAAAGTTTTTCTATCCTATTTTTAAGCTTGCTTCACATGTACATACTTCCTTGAAATTTTAGATTTTGTAATTTTAAATTCAAATTCAAAATTAAAAAAAGGAGATCTCTCCATTCTCTGTTTCCAGTTTTTTCTCTTCCTCCTCAAAATAAAAAAAAAAAAGATTCTCTCCATTATTTTTTTCTCCTCCATTCACTTATTCTCTTCTTCTTTAGTTCTTATTGGTCTCCTCCGTTCACTCTCTTGAGACACACCCCCACTATTAGGCAGAGGCACGAAGCTTTGTAGGAAATCTACTTCAATCACGGATTCATAATGCTTTGCGATGACGAGTTGTGTATGTTCCTTATTATTTGATCTAATGTATATCTTCTAATTTTAGTAATATTTGAAATATTATTGTTGTTTTGCATATGCGTCTTTGTTTGGTATGTAGCTGTTCATGCAGAAAAGTCAGAACCTCATTGTTGTTGTCGGGAATCTATTTTCAATTCACCAAAAGGTCTTAACCTCTTTTTCTCTTATATTCAATTTGCTTACAATATACAAAATCAAATGAGATTTCTTATGTCAATGTACGTCAAAAAGTTGGATCTTTTTTCACAATGGGACTTCATTGGAGGGGTTCTACATCATCAAAAGTTTTTCTTACCAGAGAATGGTGCAGATTTTGTCTTCAACATGACATAGTCAAAGAGAGCAATGTCAAATTTGACGTCCCTATTGATGATGAGAAATCAATGGATTTAGAAGTTTTAAGTATTTAGTATTTGTAAGGATTTTCTCTTCTATCAAATACTATAGATCCTTTTGGTTATTCATTATGCAGTTAATTTATTGCTATTTCTCATTATTTTTTCTAATTATATATGTAATGGATATATTTATTTGAATAAAGTAGTCTAATTATTATACTCATTATTTTCTTCTTTATTAATTTCTGTTTCTTTATTAATTTTTCTTCTCGAATGCTTTATACATAGCTTTCGTTGTATTCTTACATGGTATTCAAGTTTTTACTACAAAATTGATGCATTCTAATTATCAGATGACTCTATGCAGCGATATGATAATTTTTTAACTGATAAAATTTTGAATTAAATATCATACTCATGTAATCAAGTCAGTTTAATCACCTCTGGCTTTAAAATATCTCTTATATCATATGTAACGATAATTTATATACTATTAAAAAATTATATAATCCTCGTAATATGTTTCTACCAGATTTCTTTAATAAATACATAACTATTTGTATACATATATCATTCTGTATGCCTAAACATAAAGCGAGTTATTATAACTCAATGCACCCAAACCATATATCTATTAATATTGAACTTGCTGTGATAACTCAAATTTATATTCTTAAACACAATTTAACACTTTCATGTCGTATACAATTTTTGTAGTATTGATCACAATTATATATTTAGTTGTTACTTCAAAATATCGGATTAATTTTAGTGAATTCTCATTCATTTTACACATAAAATAGCTCAATCAATGTTTTAGCACTTATTTTATACTAATTTATTTTAATAAATTTATACTTCACTCGATAGTTTATCCTTTCTCTAAATCATACATTTTTTTTTCTTTTTTTCACTACTCTATAACAGTACATAGTACTCAATTCTTTATCTACTTTACTATTCACATCATTATTTTTTGTTTTCATATTTAGTTATATGTGTCACTTAAATTCGTACATTCTACTTGATTTTTTTTGTGTACAATAGCATTACTCATAATTCCAATCATCTATCATGATTTTCTTTCAACCAATCATCTTAATTGTATATCAGGATTATATTTATGTTCTTCCTCGTTATTATTGATTTTTTTTTGTAAAAGTCATGATGGTTGTTCACATTATAAATATTGCCCTCCTTCAATTTATTTTACCACACCAAAACAATTTTTTCAGCACCATCACCAAATTAGCTTGATTATCTTTTTTTTCATTGTCCTTTTTTTTAGCTTGATTATATTTTTTTTCATTGTCCTTTTTTTAAATTTTAAATAATAGCTTCATCTTTTAACTTACTAAAGGATATTGAAACTGCCAACGAAAGTCAAAACTACAGGATAAAAGTCAGAATCTTAAAATTGTGGTCAATCTCACCAAACAATCCAATTTATTATAGAACACTCATACATATGTTATTAACATAAAAACACTTTGATAATGAATATGGATAAGTATTGTTTTGGTCCTAACGTTGAGGGTCAGAATCGAAACCATCCCCAACGTAATTTTTGATTTAGAATCATCCTTAACGTTTTTTTTTCGTATTAAAATCGTCCTTTTAATTTTTTCGGACAAAAATACCCTCCACCACTACCGGCACCTTTACCTCCACCACTACCACCACCAGTAGCAGCACCACCACCACCACCACCACCACCAAGAATAACAACATCAATGAAATCAACATAAATTCAACAAATCAAGGATAAAAAATTCAACAAATCAATACAAATTCAACAAATTCAACAACTAAATCAACATAAGTAGAAGCAGAAAGCAGAAAAAATCAACACAAGCAGAAGCAGAAAGCAGAAACCGAAGTAGAAACAGATGCAGATGCTCAAGCACAAAGCCAAATCAACACAAGAAGAAACACAAATTCAACAAGAAGCAAAAGCAAAAACTCAAGCAAAAGCTGAAAGCAGAGGCCAAAGCAAGGAGTAGAAGCCGAAGCAAGAAGAAGAAGCAGATGTAGAAGAAGAAGCAGATGCGGAAGCCGAAGCAGAACCACCGGCAGCTCGTGGGCAACGGAGCGACGGCGGCTAGGCAGATCGGCGGTGGCAGGAACCCAGCTCAGCCTCAGATTCATCTCTCTCCTTCGCGCGCCGCCCTCCTCGCGTCGAGCTCCCCTTCCCGACGGTGGCAGAAGCATGCATGAACGACGGCGACGTATTTCTTTGTTCACGGTTCTGGCGGCGGCTCGTGGGCGGACCGGCGACGATGCAGGTGTCGCGATGGTAGTGGTGGCTATAGTAGCGGCCTCCTCCCCTCCACCGGTGCTCCCTCTCTCTTTCTCAGATCTCCTCGTGCTCGGTGGCGAAGGACCCAAAGGTGGCAGCGATGGTAAGAAGCGACGGTAGAGACCCGCGGTGAAGGAAATGGCCTCCTCCCCTTCCCGCTTTGCGTTTCCTTTCCCCCACCCCCCAAAAAAACACGTTTCCTCTCCCCAAAATGCGTTCTTTTCTTTTATTTTTTTTAAAATTTTATAATTTTTTTATTAAAATAGGGGTAGTTTAAGAATAAAATTAAAAATTTTATTAAAAAGGACAATTTTAATACGAAAAAAATATTAAGAATGTTCTAAATCAAAAATTACGTTGGAGACGATTTTGATTCTGACCCTCAACGTTAGGACCAAAACAATACTTATCTCTAATGAATAGTTTTCATTAAACTTACCATAGGGTGTGCATCTGACGGGACAATTCACTAGTATATACTTAAGATATATGTTAAATAAACTTTTTTTATTTATAAATTTAAAATGTGGCCAAAATAGATAAACTCAATTTTGAATTGGATTTTTTGGGGGCTTGTTCTGACGAGAATGGTTCTTCATCCCAATCATCCGGCATTATTGAAAAACGTTCTCCTTAAATTTAGTTTGTAATGTAAACTAGAGAGTAAGCTGCTCCACACTGACTAGTGTGTATAATAGAAACATTTATCCCTTCTCTTACCTCTTCCTTCTCCGCCGCCACCCTTCCGACACTGCAGACCACCTTATCCAACCCCTTTCATATTTTTTCATTAGAAAAACTACCTTTTTGAAGCTGCTTCTTCAGTTTCAGTCACAAGCCCCTATCTTAAATAATGGCTTCTCTTTTCCTCAAGATGGTTTCCATTCCACCAAGAACAACAATCTCAAGCACAAGAACAAGAACAAGGGTGCCTTCAGTTCTACCTTTCAAGCTTCAGCACTTCCTGTCTCATTCGCTGCCAGGTTGGCTACCACTGCACTTTCTCGTTATTTTGGGTTGTTCAGAGAGTGAAATACTGGATCGTTTTTATCGATTAATTAATATCGTACATGAGATTTTGAAGTGATTATTTTAGCTTTTTAAATTGTATAATTGTAAGTTAAATTATTAATCTTATTTTGGAATATTATTCAACTATTGAAAAATGTTAGAGTGTCACATAACACGTTCTTAAAATCCATAATTTATTATATAGAGGAGTGTTAGAGGACCAGTAATTTTTATATTTTATAATCATCAATTGATTATCAATAGTATTTTTAATGGTGTGAAATTACATCTAATAATGAGAGATCACTTATTTTTCTTTTGATAATTAAGTATTGGCCATAAAACACAAAAATTGTTGGCCCTAGACTTTCTCTATCACATATTATATTACTAACATAAACTAGAGAAGGTCCTTTGGAATTTGGTCTCATTTTATATATACAAGGAAAAAAAAAAAAAAACCATAACATGATTGCCAACTTATCATGCAACACTTCAAAATCAAATTGATAAAATTACCCCTAAGAAAAAAGTCTTCATGGCTCCAAAAATTATGAAGGTTTTGACAAAATAATCCAATATTATGACATACATAACATTATTGTTACTTGTTACTGTAAAAAAGAAAAGAAAAGTCACTGTTGTTAAAATTAATTAATTAAATGTTACAAGAAACGAAAATTAATTGACAATCTGACTATTTTATCAAAGAGTAAACTACCAAAATTATTTCTCTATTTTTTAACACATTGATAAAAATATTTCTCACTAAAAATGTCGTAAAACATGATAAAAATATTCATCTTTAAATGTATATTCTCTAAAAAATATTTTAAAAATTGAATTTTAATATGATTATT
>NC_029786.2:82754644-82760029 GCF_000816755.2 Arachis ipaensis | reverse complement strand
ACTGGTTAAACTTAGAATTTTTTTTTTAAAAATTCTAATTTTTTAAATAAAAAACAAATAAATCTTTAACTAATTAAAATCATATTTTAAAATAGAGACCTATTTATTATTTTCTATTCCTCGTCTCTACTGATTTTCCCTTGGACGTTACAAAAAATAAAAGGAAGGTGATGGTGCATCGATGTTCTCTCTGATGGAAGAATTATTATATTGCGTCAACTGAGTGGCACACCCAACTTATCCGGTGCGCAGTAGCACGCGCCGCATTTGCTAATACCTTTCAACTTTCACCATCTCCCTCATCTCTTCTTTCATCTGCAGCAGCATCCACAGCAAGATCCATGGCGACTCCGAAAGCCGCGGAATTTCCCTCCGGATTAGACGAATCCACTGAGCAAGACTACGCTTCTCAGTCCAACCTCCTCCGAGAGTTTGTCCCCATCCCCTCCATCGACACCGCATGCCTCCTCAAATCTCCTAGTAAGCTCTGCTAACTAACTAACACTCTCTTATCTCTCTTTCCAACTAACTTCCTAACTACCTCTAACGGCTCTAACTGCCAGGCTCTGATTCCGAGTCCCAAGCAATGTTCGCCGTAAGCCAGCCCAACCTGGTTGCTAACAGGAAGAGGAAGTTCATTCTCTCCTCCACCATTCTCAACACCGGCACCTCCCCCACCTTTCACTGGGCTCCCTTCCCTGTCGAGATGTCCGGTGTCTCCGCCATGATCCCTTCTCCTTCCGCTTCCAAGCTCCTTATCATTCGCAATCCCGAAAACAACGAAAGCGCTACTCGCTTCGAGGTTTGGAACTCCTCGCAACTCCAACGAGAGTTCCAAGTCCCCCAATCAGTTCACGGCTCTGTCTATACTGACGCCTGGTTTGAGGGAATTTCTTGGAACTCCGATGAAACACGTGTGGCGTATGTGGCTGAAGAGCCAGCTCCTGCAAAGCCCTCCTTCAATGATCAGGGCTATAAGAAAGGTGCTTCCAACGATAAGGATTGTGGCACATGGAAAGGTCAGGGAGAATGGGAGGAGGACTGGGGAGAAACGTATGCCGGAAAGAGGCAGCCGGCACTTTTTGTCATCGATATCACCAGGTTCCGTATTAACAGGGTAAACCACTATTTTGGCATTAGAAAGATTCTAATTCCGACAAGATAGCCTAAAGAAACATTCATAGCCCACAAATATCACACAAGTTTGACAAACTTCACCACTTTTGTGATCTTTGGGGGTCACAATTGCTTTTTCTTTCACTCGGGAGCTAATATGTTGGAACTAGAATCTTTGGAGTGCCAAAATGATAGTTTGAGTTAAGCCCCAACACAGTCCCTCAAATTGGTGCCGCACACTAAAATAGTCCACAAGAACTCAATTGCATCAATTAGTCCTTGATATTGGTAAGTCTACTATGTTAGTCCCTCGGCCCTCAAGTGACTCATTAAGAATCTCACAGACTATTTTAGTGCACACCGCCAATCAGAGGGACCACTTTTGGACTTAACTCTGATGATTTAACATTTTCGGGGTTTTTTTTGTTTGAATTCCATGTCAAATTGTGCCATGATAGTACTAACTGCAATACTTATAATACAGTGGCGATGTGCAAGCTGTCAAAGGAATTGACAAATCTTTGAGTGTTGGCCAAGTTGTTTGGGCTCCATCAACCAAAGAAGGCTCAGAAAAGTATTTGGTTTTTGTTGGATGGTCATTTGAGACAAGAAAGCTTGGTATCAAGTACTGCTATAACAGGCCTTGTGCATTATATGCGGTTAAAGCACCACACCCTCACTCAAAAGCTAATGAAGCTGAGATTCAGTATGTCACTTCACTTCAGATTGGATTTCATTTTGAAAGTTAATATTTATCGTTTTGTTTCATACACCGAGCTGAATTATGAAGGTGTACTCATGTAGATCAACCGAAGATATCCAGGCACTCAAGCTTACTGAAACCATAAGTAGTGCCTTCTTTCCACGGTTCAGGTAAGCCGGTACTTACTATCCCAATACACATCAGGATGAACCTTTGTTTGTTTTAGCTCTATTTGTTTCATATGCTGGAGGAGCAAGTTAGAATTTCGTAAAATTTACAGGGGTCGGTCGCTTGTAACCGGTTCATCTAAAACTAAAACACTGAATTACTAGAAATGAGTATGTGAATTTGATTGCTATGCTTATGATTCCTCTATGTTAAAAATGTTCTACCAGCCCAGATGGCAAATTTCTTGTATTTTTATCAGCAAGAAGTTCAGTTGACTCTGGAGCCCACTCTGCTACAAATTCACTTCATAGACTTGATTGGCATACTGACATGAAGCAGTACAAATCTGCAAAAGTTTATGATGTGGTAAGATTCCTGTTATGCTTATTTAACATGCAAGGATTGTTGTTGAGCTTTATGATTTTTGCTTGTATTAAGAATGAGCATTAGCTTTTTGGCTGTCATTTGGGAAATAAAAACTTATCTATTTATTTTGGTTATCAATTTCAAAGATTCCAGTTGTGATGTCTGCTGATGATGGCTGCTTCCCTGGGCTTTACTGTTTTAGTATGCTTAGAGATCCATGGCTTTCCGATGGCTACACCATGATTATACAATCTATCTGGCACAGCAATCAAGTCTTAATTTCTGTCAATGTGTTGAGGTAACCAAAACAGTATGAATTTACTTTGTATAGTTTATGCAATCCTTTAGGTGAATGAGTATGATTAACATCATACATTTTCATCAAATACAGTGGAGAGATATTACGCATCACCCCTGCCGACTCAAATTTCTCCTGGAGTCTCCTTAGCTTGGATGGGGAAAATATTCTTGCTGGTAACATTAAGCGCAATCTTGTTTTGGACCTGCCCTTCAGGAATGAAGTGATATGTTACACCTTTTTCTAACTTGTTCAACTATATGCAGTTTCTAGCAGTCCTGTAGATATTCCGCAGCTCAAGTATGGAACCCTTGTTGAGAAGGAGAAAGAAACTGGTAATAGTGAATGGAGTTGGTTAGATGTATCAAATCCCATATTCAAATGCTCAGATAAGGTTTTGGTTAATTTTCTTTTTGTAATAATTTTTATGGATAAATTTTTTGTGAAAGAAATATCCTATATGCTAAAAGAGTGTCACTGGGATCTGCTACAGGTTACATCTTTGCTGTCCTCTCTCGAGTTCAGTATAATGAAGATCCCGGTTAAGGATGGTTCTGAAAGCCTAACAAAAGGTGCTTGACTCACTTTGGTTCTCTTTGGTTACAACAATATATGATCATGATAGAGTAAACGATGGCATTTTGCGCCGCACACTGCATGTTATATGTAATAGTTTTGTAAGGGGTCCAATTAACCACACAATGAAAAGGAATGTAATAGAGACAGAGATAGAAACTACCATAAAATAAAATCATCATTAAAAACAATAGAAATGAGTAACAAGTCACCTGAGTAAAACTGTAGCTTTCTTGTTTATGAGTGGTTCCGTTATGTCACTATGTCTAAACTTGCAACTTGCAAGAGTACAAAATACTGAAATTGTAGTTATTTTGTGATTGTTGAAGTCACTGGTTAGATGATTGTGATCATACCTAATGAATTTAAACCAAATTGGCTATGTTAAAAAAAATCTACAAGGTATTTCACATGTTATTTGCTCTCTCTTTGATTGTACATGAAAATAAACTCAATTTTCTTGGGGAATTGACTCGTATCTTTTCCAATTACCATTTTAAATTCAATTTCAGGTGCAAACAAACCTTTTGAGGCTATTTTTGTCACATCAAAATCCAAGAAAAGTGACACATGCGATCCTCTAATTGTGATCCTTCATGGAGGACCACACTCTGTCTCGTTATCGGGTTTTTCAAAGTCCTCTGCCTTCCTTTCTTCACTTGGATATAGCTTGTTGATTGTAAATTACAGGTAAATGATTTTCCGTTGGTGTCAAGGCATTTAGCTAAGGCCAGAAATTCTATGTTCATCATAAATCTGATGTATTGGGTTCCATTGTATTCTTTTGGAATCCTTGCATGTGTCTGCAAATGACTCCTCTACCAAATTGGATACAATTAGCTTATGTTGCATGTAAGCCTCAATTACATAATTACTAAGATTATATACGTATTGAGGCACTGCAAGAAATCCAAGCTTTCTTCAACTTTATAGCCAACATGATCCCCTTTGACTTCCAATTATAGTTGAACAATGTCTAGAATTAGTTCTTTTATATTCTCATTGCATAACAATTCTCAGAGGCTCCATAGGATTCGGCGAGGAAGCTTTACAATCTCTTCCGGGCAAAGCTGGATCTCAGGTACTTCTTTTCCCCCTAATTTATAAATTAGTAGGCTGGTTGCATTATCTGATTGTTTTTATAAAAGAAACAAAAAGAAAAAGGAAAAGACTTATCTGATTGCATCCCTACTTTAAAAGTAAGTTCAGTTATTTTTATATTATGTCGATATTTTTGTTCGGGTTGGGTCTTGATATTGGTTTGTAATGACCAGGATGTCAATGATGTTCTCACTGCCGTTGATCATGTCATTAGCTTGGGACTTGCAAGTCCTTCAAAGATTGCAGTGCTCGGTGGTTCACATGGTGGCTTCCTGACAACCCACTTGATTGGCCAGGTCTGAAATTCTGATACATATATTACTTCTGCAATATATATATATATCACGATAAAGGTTTGCGAAATAGTTAAATCAAACAGACTTTGTTAAAGTGCAGAATTATAGATGAAGCTAAGAGTATTAACTTGTCAATAGTAGAAAATGATTGAAGCAAATTATAGATCATGTAAAAGAGAATGATATTGAATTTTATGTTCATACCTCAAAAATAAGTGCATATGATCAAATTACCATGGTCTCCATTTAAGATTTTGTTTTAGAAATGTTGTCTGCCAAAGGATTTGGGCTGCCCCAATCATGCATGTTTATTGCTCCTTTTGTTTTAATATTATTCAGAGTTTGATCATATGTGTGTGATTGCTTAGGCACCAGATAAGTTTATTGCTGCAGCTGCCAGAAATCCAGTCTGTAACCTTGCATTGATGGTTGGTACAACTGATATCCCTGATTGGTGCTATGTCGAGGCTTATGGAACCTCGGGAAAAGATAGGTTCACGGAAGCGCCATCAGCAGAAGATCTGGCTCTATTTTATAGCAAGTCTCCTATTTCACATCTCTCAAAGGTTAGTCCACCATAGTAGGAGGAGTTACTATATTTTATAAAAGAATAAAAGAATAAAATGTACTTTTTGTTCTTAAATGTTTATAAAATTTTTTAAAATTATCCATAACATTTAATTCGATTTTTTTTACCTTTAACTTTAGAAATAAGTTTCAATTTTATTCCTATTATTAATTTTTTAACAGTTTTCAAATTT
>NC_029786.2:82752546-82754598 GCF_000816755.2 Arachis ipaensis | reverse complement strand
AGGAACATCTCGCCATTGTCGTCGCCCCATCCACACCTCACCGCTTATTTCAATCTTGTAGGATAATTTCGGAAAACATTGCAAATGCTCATTGACAAAAAAATACTTTACTCTTTATAAAATTATTTATAATACCTCAGTACCGCATGCAGGTAAATTTTGGCATTACGGGTTCGGTATTAACGATGTCTGTATATGCAGGTGAAAACGCCGACGCTTTTCCTATTAGGTGCGCAAGATCTACGAGTTCCCATTTCGACTGGACTACAAGTAAGTATTTAACTATTTAACTATTTATCATCTTTATGGCCTCTACGAGCCAAGCATTAGAGTCCTTTTTCTTTTAAGGTGCCGTACGAAACATTGCCCCATTCCCTTTGAAAGAAAACTGATAACTGTATCTTCTGTGTAGTATGCCCGGGCTTTAAGGGAGAAAGGAGTAGAAGCTAAAGTCATATTGTTTCCCAATGATGTTCACGGTATTGAAAGGTAAACAAATCTATTTCTTAAACATCTCCCTTGGTATAAAATATATAGAATTTCATTTTGATGCTGTACATTCAATTATGTAATTTTACGTCGGTAAAAATAATTACTTTTTACATCAACTATAGAAATGCTCATACAAACAAACGGATATAATTGAATAACTGTATAAAATATTTTACGTTGTCATTATATATAAATAATATATGATTGTGACAATAGTTTGGTTTGATTTTACTTGTTTTACAGGCCACAATCTGACTTTGAAAGTTTCCTTAACATTGGGGTTTGGTTCAACAAATATTGCAAATAAGCTCCGTTTCTAACCTAATTGTATCATATGGTTTGGTGAATATTCAAATACTAAGTGGCATACTATATTTTAATTATGGAAAGAGGGGAACGCATAATCACATTGTGTTTCTCGATTAGAATCAATACAATTGGGTTAGAAAGAGTGCAGGGCATTCTCAAATATAATAAATTTCACATTATTTACGATATTTATTTGAAATATTGTTCAAGATTTATCTTTTGCTTTTTCCTTTAGAAATTTCATATCCTTTATTATAATTTATTTTGTGTATAACTCAAAAGAATAAAACTCTACAACCAAGTAAAATAGTTAACAAAATCCAACTAAGTGTGTGTTTGGATTACAGTTTACAAACGGGAGTTTGAATAAATTGATTTTGCAAACTTGATTTTGATAAAAAGTAAGTTTGTGTTAAAGTGATTTATGTTTGGAAATATTTGCATCAAAATGAATTATAGTAAAATAAATATTGTTTGGATTATTCTATTCAAAATCACTTTTAGATAAAAAATTACTAAAATAGACACCAATTTAAATAATTTTTGTATATTATCTTATCATTTTAATTTAGATAATTGAATAGATCTTATTAATTAATTCTATAATAAAATTAATATTTATGCACTAAAATAAAAATAATATAAAAAATTACAATTATAAAAGTGTATAATATCAAATAATAATTAATAAAAAATAAAAATAATAAATAATAAAAAAAGAGAGTTCATGTAAACAAAAATAATAAAAATTCTATAAATAATATAATAACATGCATAAAGGATAAAGTTAGTAAAAAGTAAATAAAGATGGAGTATTGATGGCTAAAAGTCCGTTGGTGAAACGCAGAAGCTCAAAATTGTAGCTTCTTGTAAACGTGGTTTTGAAAGCAAAATCACTTCTGCGTTCATGAATAAAAAATTTGCTAAACCAAAAATTGAAGCTTTCAAGAAGGCTAAACGTGCTTCTTCTCTTGAAACGCGTTTGCCAAACACACCCTCTTCCTTTCTCCTTACACCTCTGCTACTCTTCTCCTTCTCTTTCTCCTTTTTTACTCATCTTTTCATTTGTTATCGTCGTTGTCACCACCATCACCTCTATCTCCTCTTTCTTTTTTCATTTGAATTTCTTTTCCTCCTTCTTTTTCTTCCTCCTCCTCCATCATCATTGTTATCCTTATCGTCGTCGTCTTCTTATATGTAAATGATATTGTTAATTTTTTTAAAATTTGTGTACTTGTTCTAATTGATTTC
>NC_029786.2:82751040-82752368 GCF_000816755.2 Arachis ipaensis | reverse complement strand
GTATTATCTATAAATTTTTCTTTTTATTTATTTTTTATTAAAATTTATAAATCTGCAACTCAAGTCTTCATGAAATAAATTTTTAATTACATCACATGATTTAGTTGAAAATTTCAATGTGAGAGTAAAGATATTTCGGTATTAGAGTGAAGACATTTCGGTGTTACTCTTTAGAAATTTATGTGTTGTTTTATATTTCAGATACGTCATCGTCTTCTTATACGAAAATATCATGGTTGATTCTCTTTCGAAATTTGTACTTGTTCTACTTAATTTCGTTGTTATCTATGAATTTTTTCACCTACTCTCTTTTCTATTAAAATTTGAGAATTTGCAACTCAAGTATTCATAACATAAGTTCTTAATTTTATTACATCATTTAGTTAGAAATTTTGGTGTTTGAATAAGAACATTTTGGTGTTATTTTTAGATTTTTATGTGTTATTTTATATAAGAGATAAGATTCAATTCATTAAATGTGTAATATTTTTTTAGAAAGATTCAATATTTTTTGTGTCGTGTTGCTGAATTTTTGGTGTCAATTCGGTGCTATCTTATTTCATTTTAATAGAGTCAATGTAATTTTTTAGTATATAATTTACTTTTTATATTTTGTATTATTGTATTTAAATTCCAATGTCACTCTAAACAAAATTCAGTGCTATTTTTATTATTGGCAAGAATTCAATTTAATAGATGTGAATTTACATTTTCATTCAACTAAATAAAATTGCAATACAGTACAGATATATTCATTTAAGTCTAATATAAAAAATAATATTCCTAAAAGAAGAAATAAGAACAACAAAAAAGAAAGAAGAATAATAAGCCAAAAAAAAAATACAGCATTAAAAAAGAAATTTCTGTATTTTTGTAGCATAATTTTGATGTCAAAATTAAAAAATTTTGATAATATTATTAACAAATTTTGGTGTTATTTTTTTGAAAAAAATAAATAATAGTTATTAAAGTCATTTAATTTTTTTTAGGTATAANAATTTTGTTGGAATTTTTTATATAAATTATTTAAATGTAATATTTACAAAAATGAATAATTTATAGTGTATTTACGCATTTGCACAAATTTTACACATTATGAATCATCAAAATCATAAAATAGCACAACTCGAGTAGCCGAGTACTTTGTACTCGAAATACATGCCGTTTAAAAATTCGTGCATAAATCAGGTGCACTGTGCTCAGAATAGAGCCATAACAAAATTTCTGGCACGTGATACATGCCATTTATAAAATTATTTTTTTCTTTCAAATAATATTTATCTATCTTTTATTCTTATATTAATAAAATAAAATAAAATATAACACAT